>NC_133769.1:161990706-162015255 GCF_003597395.2 Chelonoidis abingdonii | reverse complement strand
GACTCAGGGCATCTGAGTCTTGGGGTCCCCCAGGGAAGGTTTTGGGGAGACCAGAGTGAGTCAGACACTGGAATTTCTGGCTGGTGGCAGCACTATAAGATCTAAGCTGGTAATTAAGCTTGGAGGTTTCATGCTAGCATCTTATTTTCTGGACTCTAAGGTTCAGATCTGAGTAGGAAAGCTATGACACCTTGGTATATGGAAACTTGATATCATAGCCTCATGTGGAAACTTTGCATTGAACCTTGGTATAATGTTGTATCCCCTTAGGATAGAAGACAGAAGATAGAATAAGATAGAAGAAGAATGTCTCTTTGCTAAGGATAGAGTAAGATTCCCCCCACCCATCAATTGCCTTGCTGAATGAATGAGGTGTGAATGAACAAGGCTTGGAAGGCAGCACCTCCAGACAGCTGCAACAGTTGGAGAGAGGATGGAAGCCAGACACAAGGACAATAAAACTTGTCAAGTGGGCTCACTAAAGAAGAGCAGACATATTGACAGCCTCGGGGGTTAGAAGCAAGCACTTTCTTTTGAAAATACCCGCTTTGAACAGCATTGGGACAACACCCAGAGAAAAGCACCACAAAGAACCAATGGACACAGAAACAAATTTGGAATCTGGTACAGATTTGCATGAGAGGGAAGCGGCTATAAATGTGAGGTGTCTTGTAGAGGACCCTGGGTCTTCTCTTGTCAACATGAGAGCAACAATCCAGATTAGCAGAAGCCTGGCTCCACCCCCTCCCCCATCTAACTCACCTGGTCAGTGAAGTTAAGGGGAGCAACTAATTGGTAACAACAAGACTGAGTGTGCTTGTGTGTGTATGTAAGTGCATGAGTGTAATATATATATCATATGATACAGTGTGGATTGTTACATGTATTACCAATAAATGTGGCGCTTTGCCTTATTCCCCCTGAAAAGATCCTGAGCAGTACTTTAAGCAAAACTGGGGAGGAGCTCTAACATCCTCTGAAGTGGCACCCTCTGAAGGGGCACTGCTGGTTCCCCCCACCCTCCATTCCTTCTTGCCAGAAACTCAGACAGTTGGGAAGGAGGGCAGGTCATGGAATGGACATGAGCAACACATCTCGAAGAACACCAGTTACAGAATAGGTAACTGTCTTTTCTTCTTTGAATGCTTACTCATGTCCATTCCACATTAGGTGACTCCAAGAAGTTCCCATGCAGGCAGGTAGGAGTTCACAGCTGTGCAGACTGTAATACAGCTCTGCCGAACCAGTGTTGTCTTTGGCCTGCTGAGTGATCGCATAATGAGACGTGACTGTGTCTACCAAGGAGTACGTCATGGCTCTACAGATGTCCTGGATCGGGATGTGTGCCAGGAAGGCCGCTGACGACGCCTGTGCTCTAATCGAATGGGCCCTAATGATCGGTGGACCTTTGTTAGCTCGTAACAGGTCTTTATGCAAGATGTGATCCAGTTGGAAATCCTCTGTGAAGAAACTGGAAGGTCCTTCATCTTACCTGCTGCAGCGATGAAAAGCTGGGTCGATTACAGAAAGGCTTGGTACGCTCCAAATAAAAAGCCAAGGCCCTCCGGACGTCCAGAACGTTCAGACACCTCTCCACGGCAGTCTTGTGTGGGTTGGGACAGAATACTGGCAGGAATACATCCTGGCTCATGTGGAAAGAAGATACCACCTTCAGCAGGAAAGCTGGGTGGGGCAGCAGCTGGACCTCATCCTTATAAAACACCGTGTAAGGCAGTTCCGAGGTCAAGGCCTTGATTTCTGAGACTTGTCTCACTGACGTCACTGCCACCAGGAAAGCAACCTTCGGTAAAGCCTCTTGAGGCCCCTCAGGAACCTGACAGTCATGTCATGAGAATAGATAGTCTGACCTTGGATCGGCTAATGGAACGCAGAGATGGCCTTTAGGTGCACTCTGATGGAAGAATGCACCAGCCCCTGGTTCCTGAGCTGCAGTAAGTAGCCCAAGATGGACTGCACTGAAGAACGCGAGGGAGAAATGCCAAGTCCCGACACCCAGTGGGAAAACCTTGTCCGCTTGGCCAGATAAGTTAGTCTTGTGGATAGCTTCCTACTTCCCAGGAGGACCTCCTGCTCTGCCTCCAACCAGGTATGCTCCTCTGGGTTCAACCATGGAGCAGCCATGCTAAGAGGTGTAAAGACTCGAGGCTGGGCTGTAGGAGTCGACTATGATCCTGTGACAGCAGGTTCAGATGGTAGTGAAGGGGCCAGGGAGAGGCCACCGCCTGTTCATGAACGTGCTGAACTAGTGCTGGCGAAGCCATGCAGGGGCGATCATGATAACCTGTGCTTTCTCCCTCTTGATCTTTACTAGGATGCAACTGACCAGAGGGATCGGAGGGAACGCGTTTATCAGACCTTCAGCCCATGACAGGTGGAAGGCATCAGAGAGGGAGACCTTGCTCTGGCCCTGCCGGGAGCAAAACCAGTGGCACTTTCAGTTTCTCCTGGTGGCAAACAGATCTACCTGGGGAGTTCTCCACCTCTGGAAGATCATGCAGATCACCTCCTGGTGGAGTGACCACTCATGGTGAGAGGAGAAGTTCCTCCTGAGGTGATCTGCTAAGGCATTCCTGATGCCAGGGAGCTGATTAGCTTCCAGATGAATGCCATGGCTGATGCAGAAGTCCCAGAGACAGGGGTCCTCCTGGCAGAAAGCCAACAAGCATGCTCCTCCTTGCCTGTTGATGCAGAATATCTCCGTCAGGAATATCACCACTTTTCCCAACAGGTGAGACAGGAAGACTCCACATGCCACTCAGACCACTCTGAGCAACTTGACATTTATGTGTAATGCTGCTTCCTCCAGAGTCCACATTCCCTGGCTCCGGAGATGTCCAAGGTGCGCCCCCCAACCAAGGTCCAAAGCATCTGACATTAGCTCAACAGATGGAGCGAGAGACTGTCGAACAGGACTCTTTCCAGGACCTTCTCGCAATCAGTCCATCACTGCAGCAAGGTGACAACTACCAGGGGAATGGTGACAATCTTCTCCAGGTGGTCCCTGGATTGGGAAGAGGTCAATGCCAGCCGTTGCTGCGAGGGCTGCATGCGGAGCCTGGCATGGTGGATCACATATGTGCAAGCTGCCATGTGGCTTAGCAGGTGCTGGCACACCCTGGCCATTGTCAGGGGAAATGCAGACACTTCCTCGATGAGGTCAGTCAGGTTCTGAAACATGTCTAATGGCAGGAACACTTTCCCCTGAGTCAAGTACGGCCCCGATGAATTCTATCCTTTGAACCGGAACTAACGTGGACTTTTTGTGGTTGACCAGTAGTCCCAAGGAGAGACACGTGGCTTGTAGTACAACGACGTTGTATTGGACCTGAGCGTTGGAACTGCCTTTTACCACCCAGTCGTTGAGGAATGCATAAATCTGGATACCCTGATGCCTGAGGTAGGCCACGACTACCGCCATGCACTTGGTAAACACCCTTGGTGCTGTAGCCAGGCCAAACAAAAGGATTGCAAACTGGTAGTGGGCTGAACCCACCGTAAAATGGAGAAATCATCTCTGTCCTGGGAAGACTGCTATGTGAAAGTATGCGTCTCTCAGGTCGAGGGCAGCATACCAGTCTCCCAGATCCAGGGAGGGGATAATGGAGGCAAGGAAGACCATGTGAAACTTTAGCTTCTTTAGGTATCTGTTGAGGTCTCGCAGGCCCAGGATGGGACCCAGACCACCCTTTGGTATCAGAAAATACCAGGAATAGAAACCCTTGTTCTGGTAAGGAGGCAGGACCTCCTCCACCACCAGCAGCTGTAACAGCCCCTGAACCTCCTGCTCAAGAAGATGCTCATGAGAAGGGACTTAGCTCCTTGCTTGGAGAGAGTCGAGCCTGACTGGGCAGAGGGTGGGGACAGGTGGCTTGTGCACCGTCTACAGTCTTCGACCTTTTTGTGCCGCAGGTCCTGCCGGGGCTGGCTCCCTTGCCCCTGGGGTAGTTGCGGTTTGAACTGATTACATGCCAGGCCCAGAACATAGAACCTCAGGGTTTTTAGGGTGGTTTGGAAGTCCTTCAGCCCATGTAATTTGTTGTCCATCTTCTCCGCAAACAGGGCCTGGCCATCGAGGTCCTGAATTGACTGCTGAGCCTCAGAGGACAACCCAAAGAGGAGCAGCCAGGACTCTCGCCACATGGAGATGACAGATGCCATGGTGTGGGCGGCGGAATCTGCTATGTCAGATACCACTTGAAAGGGCATCCTGGCAGTGGCCATGTCCTCGTCAAGGACCATCCTGAATTCCTTATGGCATGCCCCGTCCCCCGGCTAAGTCCCTGACAGGACTAACAAAACTCTAACTACTGCTAAGAGCTAACTAACTCAACTACTAACTATGTACAATAACTTTACAAGAACTCTAGTTCATACAAACGAAGCCTAAGCAATGTTGTAAGGGCAGTGAACATTCTGTGCACCGTCACTGGCGGCAAGAAGGAACTGAGGGTGGAGGAGCCAGCAGCGCCCCTTATATTGCGCCATGCAGGCACCACTTCAGAGGGCGCCAGAGCCACTTCGCTGTGGATACTGCTGAGCGAAAAACTTCCAGCACCAGCGCATATGACGAGTACATGCACCTAATGTGGGATGGACATGAGCAGGGCCGACTCCAGGGACCAGCTTATCAAGCAGGTGCTTGAAGTGGCAACTCGGGAGTGGGGCGGCACTTTCAGGGATTCGGTGGCAATTCAGCAGAGGGTCCCTCACTCCCGCTCAGAGCAAAGGACCTCCCACTGAATTGCCGCAGATGGCGATCGCGGATTTTTTTTTGTTATTATTTTGGCTGCTTGGGGCAGCAAAACCCCTGGAGCCGGCCCTGGAGATGAGCAAGCACTCGAAGAACAATTATTTCTTCTTTATGGGAAAAAAAAATCCATGGCCGCAACCTTTAGTTTAAAGGTATCTTCATTATAAAGTCCAATTTTCAGAAGGTTGAGGGGAGAGAAAATAGCTCAGATAATTTAAAGTGGACTGGGATGGAATCTTCATGCATGCTGCCAATTCAAGAGCACATTTTTCAAATGCTTTTTTAAATTTAAAGCAAGCATTTCATTTTTAAATGAAATCTATGGTATTTTGAACAAATAGCTACTGGATATAGACTCAGAAGCTACTTTTCACACCTTTTTCCATCTTCCAGTGTTTTAAGGAAGTATTATGGTGGGATGGAGGGATGAGCCATCAGTCTCAGTGTGGTGCCAGCCCGTAAAGTTGGAGCACTTTGAATATTATACTTACCATCATAAAATAAACATTTCAACATTTTCTTAGACCAGAGAAGGCTTTTAGGGAAGGGGATGTAAGGTGAAGGCATGAGGACTGGGGAGCCAGCCTTTAGGGAAGAACCACAATTTAAAGCTGTTTCCTGCAATATTTCTGCACTTTACTTTCCAATTTGCCTTTAGGAGCCCCAATTTTCGGAGTTAAATCTCCCAGCAGTTTCAAATGGTGTTGGTCTAGAGACTCTGGCATACAATCCTACCTGTCTAGATTCAACCTTTTGTCCCCTCTTTCTTCAACATCACTATCACCCAATAAAAACATGCAACTAATCCATCAAGCTGTTTCTGATTTACAGAGGCAAAATGTTTATATAGTTCTCTGAGTATTAGGTTTTCTTTCCAAACTCTAGACCAAAAATAAGAAGTTAGACTTTAATGTGGGCTAAGTACTACTGACTGGTTTAGCTGAAGTCAACAAGAATGACATTAAAGAAGACCAAAGAGAAGTGACATGACAGAAACCACAGTAGGTTTGGTCTATGGTTTTTTTTAGAAATTATTTTAAATATTTATTTTAAATTTTCCAAATAAAAATAATTTTACTATTGAGTTCTTTCCAAAGCATGAGGGGAAACTCATTAATTAACATTCTATGTAATCAGGAGATAGAAATGTGAAGAAAAGGGAAACTAGCTACAAAACACAGCCGTAACCAAATTCCCTTTCTCCCCTTTAGTTAGGAAAAAGAGATGCTCAGATGTACAGAATCAAAAGTAATGGCCCAGCCCTATAATGGCCTTATGTTATCATTGTGTATGACCCTGCATGAGACCAAGTTCTCATTTTGTCCTGTTGGGCCAGATTCTTAGCTGATGTAAATTATTGTAGCTCCACAACAATTTCTGGCTTCAATGGAGCTATGTGATTTATGACAGCTGAGGATCTGCCCATCTATCTTGTCCTCACCAGTAATGGTTTCATTAAGAATGTTTCAACCAAAGAATGTGTGGCAGGTGAGACAACTTTCCCCTATCTACCAATTCTCTAGTATGTTATAACTTCATAGCAACTAGGAAAGTCTTTAAAAAACAAATATTTAACTTCATCATAGAGTCCTGGAACCATGGCAGAGTGTCCCAACTACAAAGTGTAGTGCTCTTGGACATCTCCCAAGATCAGCAAAATCTGCTCTTCTTGCGTGCTTCATGAAAGAGCACATCCACAAACAGTGAACAAAGAAGGCAATACCTGACCTGCATGTTTGACGCAGAGGGGAGCTAAATACTATCTCCAGTTAAACAGGACCTTCATTGTCATCAACACAGTCTATCTTCAAACTGCCCCATGCCAAACTGAAACTACTCATGACCTTGGGACTCTCTCACCAGATTCCATTCACCATGCACCTCGGTCTCACAGTAACCTTGCTAATACTAGTAAATAGAAAACACAACAGGTGTACCGTAGCTCTCCCACATAACACATGCAGCAAAGCCTTGCCTCAAATATACTGTCGATCTGGAAAGTGGTTACTTGATTTGAGCAAGAACATAAGAATATATGCCCCATATCTAGTACGTCTAATCTCCCATTTAGACCTTGAAATGTTCAACAAGTAGGAAGTTCAAACAGACAGGGTAGGACTCTGGTGTTAAGATGGAAGCATGGGCGAGCAAGAAGGAAATATACAAAGCAGCTTTCTGATGGGATCAAGGTGTTAGCTTCCTCTGGGTTTTATTTTCTGAGTTTTCAGGGTGTTGATTACAACCTCAGGTTTTAAAAAAATGGCTTTATAAAAAACTCAAACCCTCCTTCCCCCCAGTTTGTGACACAACTAAACCCTGTAATCACAAAGGGTGAAGCTCTATCTTCTCAGAATCCTTCACTAAATTCTCACTAAACAGTAGCTATTATAACGTTTCTTCAATTCCCTCTGTCTGTTCCCTGTCTCATTATTAGACGTGTATAACTATCTGGGTTCTAAGCAGTGAGTTAACTCCCTCCTTGATCCAAAACTCCTTTACAACTAAGTGGTGGCTAAATGATGAGTCAGGTCTCACTACCATTTCTGCATTACCCTCACCCCTCCAAAAAATCAGATTCCCATAGACTTTTCCTCCCAATTCTCTCCTCCAATTCTTTGATCTTCTTCCTCCATACCACTCAAATGGATTCTTCCTCCCTGCTCCTTCAGCCCCACAAGTAGACACTTTCTTTTTCGATTACTCTGATGTCTCAGGGACCCTGAGACAACCGGTTCCTCATCACAAAGGTTACATTTTTCAAAACTGTCTAAAGGTACATCTACATCGCAAAAAAAAAAAAAAAAATTCAGCGACAATGAGATGCAGCACCTGGGACAACTGACTCAGGCTTCTGGGGCTCATGCTACGGGGTTAACAATTGTACATTCAGGCTCAGGCTGAAGTCTGGGCTCTGAAACCCAGCAAGAGGGGAGGGTCTCAGAGCCCCTAAACATCTACACTGTGATTTTTAACCCTGTGGTGCGAACCCTGCAAGACCAAGTTAGTTGACTCGGGCTCTGAGACTTACTACTATGGGTCCTTTTTTGTGGTGTAGACATACCCTAAGTGACTTGGGAACCTAAGTCCCATTTTCAAAATGATTTATGTCATTAGAAGCCTCAGTCCCATTGACTTTCAATGAGAGATAGGCACCTAATTATGTGTCACTTTTGAAAAATAGGTGGTTTTGAAAATGTTACCCAAAGTTCCTGTGGTAGTTGATTCAGTAATGAACCTCAGGATCCTCCCTGGAAAAGATAATTAGATGCAATTTACTTGTGTACGATGACACTAAATCAAAAATCATGTCACAGAGGCAGAGCAAATTCAGGTTATTTCCGTTACAACTACTGGAAAGTGGAGAATAAGAACTTTATAATGCTTCATTAAAAATCCAGTGAGACAAGGACACACAGCTGACTCAATTTCACACATCAAAACTTATTTGGGGAGCAAATTTTGCTACCAGTGAAGTCAGTAGCAAAATTTCCACCAAATCCAAGTGACACCAGCACTTAGCCTTTCATCTCCACCATCTCGTATCTGGGCATATGAAAGCCAAATTTCGAACAAGGCTGCCTGAGACCTCCTACAAAGCCATGCTGCCAGGCACAACTATCTCTGGAAATCTTGTGGTGGTGGCAAACTGATTAAGGTGGACAATGCTAGGTCCCTGCCTATTGTCACTGGCCAAATAAGTATGTTTCTAGCATGTAAAATGATGCTGGTTGACACTGAATACATATATTATACTGAGATGCCAAAGTTCAACCTTTGTCCCTCAAAATGACTATGTAGAAGTCAGTTAATAATTTTTCTAGGACAAGTTTACTGGGTAATTGGATTTGGAGTCTTTAGTTTGGATCCAGTATTAATCAGAACTGTGCTAAAGCTTTATTATTTTTTTATTACTTCCTCGTGTCCTTTTTTTCCCTTCCAAAATTTAACATTTTATAGCTCTGGAAAATGATGGAAAAAGTAAACAGTTTGGATATGGTCCTCTGGCACTCTCCCGCCTGCCCACCAATCCCAAATCTGCCAAGAAACACTAGGATGCACACATGACAAAGCCAAACACCAAAATGCTTTCTATAACGACAAGGAATCAAGTGCAATGTATGGCTGTGTTGACTGGTTTGGATTAGCTCCTGAAGTTGGCTGATAGAAAGATATAAGAATCTTTCCAAAAAGTTAAAACCTGCAGCTCATGAAAGAACCAGCAACACAAAGAATTGGGCTCTTTTCCCTTTAAATTACAACCCATGGAGGCACTATAGTAAACTCCTTAATCTCTTTTTAAGCAGCTATTTTATCCCAACTTCCTCTGTGGTATACACCCACAAAGCACCCACACCACAATTCAAGAACTGCCTAAGTGATGAGATGCAAGTCACTCAGCTTCAATAAATAAAATAAATAAATAATAAATATTCACCCAGAATGGACTGCCTCATCTCTTAACTCTTTGCTTGTGCAAGGCCATGCCTGTTAGACACACATTCACCATTGTTAAACCCGGTCATCAAATAGGGATATGCTGAAGGTGGTGTAAGCCCTGCCATACATTCACAGGCATGCCAACAACTTGTATGCTTTTCATGAGCACATTTCAGATCTTGCAACTTTCAGAATGCTTCTGAAGATCTAAAAGTATTATTACCATTTTACAGATGGGGAAAATTAGGCACAGAGTTTAAGGTCCTGATGCTCCACTGAGACCTGCATCCATCCCCATTGACTAGAATAGGGTTTTGGACAGGTGTGGAGAGCAGTGGGCGGCATTACTGTACAGTTTTAAATGCAGGAATTGGGTGCAAGTGACTTGTGCCAGGTCACACAGCAAGTCAGAGATAAAGTGGGCAATAAAACCCAGGTCTCTTATCCCCTAGTCCTTTGTTCTAACCTAGAATAATGCTGCCTCAGCCTAAGAAAAACCTTACAAACATGTTTTAAAATGAAAGTCTAAATAATTAACTTTAAATGGTGACTAATTTCACAGGCAAGGTAATGTTCTATTTTCAGATACTAGGACAGGTCTTCTCCAATCACAGTCCATCTTGTACAAAAAAAAAGTAGAGTTTCTTACTTTTGGACATCATGTTCCTCGAACAAAGACAATTCCACAATGTCATAAATGTATGTCTGTGTTTCCACTGAGCTGAAAGAAAGAGGTGTTAGATTTTGAAGATGAAAGTGTTTGATTACATATTTGTCTTCCGTTTGATGAGAACATCAAATGATAACACTTAGCCCTTTTACAGCACTTTCCATCTTCAAAGCACTTTGCAAACATTAACTAACCCTCACAATATCCGTTATGTAGGCAAGTCTCATTACATTCATATTACAGATGAGGATTCTCTGGCAAAAAGATTAAGTAATTTACCCTGGACCAGAGATAGTCAGAATCAGAGCCAGGAAAAGAACTCAGTAACTCCTGGCTCCCAGTTCTGTTCTCATATCATGCCCCTCAATATTAAAGGCAATACCATTTTTTTAAACTAAAATATCAATTTTAAGTTTTCTTGAGGAAGAAATTAGTCCATCAAAATGAAAACTAATGACACATTTACATCTTGTGGTCTAGCTAGGCTTGCTATCTCCGGAGGAGACATTTTGACTTTTTAGGTTCTAAACTAACAAGAAAGATCACTAGTATCAAAGAGAACATACCACAGAGAGAAAGGGTTATGTAGCCAGGAAAAGAGTACAATATAAATTAATTCCACATTCTACATTCTCCTTCACTGTTTAGGCATAGGCATTGTGACTATTTACTAAACTTCGCTCACACCTTTACATTTCATCATTTGCATCAGCTCTGAAATATTTGTTTTTGCTTAAACAAAATAAAGTTATCTTTTCTGGAACAGATACCTTCACACCTGGGGCTCCCATTTAAAGTCATAACACACATAAAGAACCACTTGTGAACTCGGAAAAGGATGCTTGATAGCTGAATTATGGGTTCCCATAATGTTTCATTCATTTTGTTGATGCATTTCTTTGAACTTTCCTGTCCTAAGTGTGCAGGATATATGGTTACATCAACACTTTCATGACAGCCCAAATCACCCACTCTCCATAGCAATTGATTGATGTGTCAGAGAGTGTGATTAGGAGGTCATCAGAGGTACGCGAAGCACCAGATTAAAGCTCAGGACTGAGACATATTTGTTCCTTTGGTTATTAAAAAAAGATGAGAGGAGAAAAAAAATTGTTGTAATGGAAAAAAGAATGTGAGACTTTTAATATATTGTTAAAATATTTTTGTGCTAGGCATCACTTAAAGGCCAAAAGTATTTTATTTTTGATAGAGAAACATGCAAATCAATGCATAGTTTTATAGTGGAAATTTTTTTGACTGTAATCTGGCCTGTACACAGCCTGACATTTTCTGGCATGCCAGCACTATTAGTCTCGGCACTATTGCACAACACTGAACAAAAAGCACCCTTTTGTGCCAAAAGAGTGAAATTCTAAAAACTGGCCACTTGAATGGTCCCTTAGAATATGTGCGAACGATATATGCTAAACTCTCTGTTCCATCGTGTATTTAGCTGTGATACCTTAAGTACCTTTCCCAGACCTACGGAAGAGCTCTGTGTAGCTCAAAAGCTTGTCTCTCTCTCACCAACAGAATTTGGTCCTTTTAAAAAATACTACCTCACCCACCTTCTCTCTCAGATATCCAGGGACCACTTGGCTACAACACTTCAAACAAATTCTAAAGAGGCACTCTTCCAGCTTTTGGGCCCATCCAGGATTCTTTCTGTAAAACACCAGTGTGGCTTTGCTGACTACAATACTATATCTGTCATTAATTCTTTGGATCTCTCTCTTATCTACCCCCAATGCAAAATTCATCCACTATTTTTATTATACTGGGATTCAGATCTGCCACTCCTCTCACTCTTCCTGAGAAAGCCCATCAGAAAGAAGGGAAGCAAGGCAAACTACCACAATATACTACCAAAGTCTAGGAAATGCTACCCTAGCAACTGTAACAACACGGTAACTCTTCGAAGTATCAGCAATGAAATTTACACTCCCCAGGCTAACTCCATACTATCAGTGAAAACCTGTATGAAAGCCATAATCAATTTAAATAAAAAGTGCTTTTGACAAAATCTACCATCTACACCCCACTCTGCGCCACATAAAAAAAAGTCTGATGAAAGACTTCAAGAAGAAAGTTCTCTGTAGCACCACATCTGCATCCGTGTTTTCTTGGTGACAGTCTTCAAGAAGAAATTCTTCCCCCATATCCTTGGCGAAAATCTTCAAGAATGTGCCTCTCTCATGAGAAGTGGAAACCTTCAAAGCCCCTTATCTCCTTGAAGAAGGTAAAAGGATATTGGCTAAACCCTTTGGTTTACATAACTTTTTTTGTTTTTACCTATTTTTTAAAAAAAAACTTTTAAAAGGTACTTCATATTTGAGAAATAAATGCTATTTTTCTCCTCTTTTTAGTATATTGTTTGGCAAGTCATGTTTTTGATTATTTAAATATAATCTTCATTCTAAACTGCATCTGACTCACATAACCTCCATACTTTAGAAAACCACAACAAAAGTGCCTTAATATTAACTATAGATGAATAGGCAATGAGTCAGTGAATAGTTAAGGACGTTCCATGGAAACGCATGAGCTACATTGAGTAGAATTTTGTTATTTTATAATTAGTTTAAGAATAATATAGATTACTTGGAAGGAAGGATATTTTTGGAAGTTGTATGTTTTGTTTTTCACAGAGGAACTTCATATTATGTACAAAAGGATCAAAAACTGAGCAGCAAAAACATTGGTGTTCTCACTGGAAACCAGTAGTCATTCTTTGTACATACTGAAGTTATATTCTTTCTCTGTGAAGAACTTTAACCTTTTAACTGTGGCCATCACACTCTACAACCTTACTGGGACACCTTGCCACAATGGCAACACCTGCTTAAAAGAATGGCTTTAGAGCAGTCACGTGCTCCTCTACAGCTGTTGAGTGCAACTTAGTCAATATTTACTCCTGATCTACTCTGTGCTTAGGCTCAATGGAAAGGCGGGGGCGGGGAATTCCAGTCACCTCCTACTTACTGGTGTTCATTTTCTCAGCACTAAGAGCAACACACATTGCTATGTGATTGAAATACACAAAAAAATACTTACTGGTAACTCATGTTCTCCAAATATCATTACCATCACAGCGCCACATTTGCGAGTCATGCCCTTTACTGCATGCTTCCCAGAACAAGTAAGTGAGGTCTAAATAACTACATATAGATCCTAACTAGAGGCCACAAGACTGAAACACAAATTCCTACAGCATCAATATCATGTCTATAAAAAGAGGCACAATAGCCCCCATTCTATCACTTCCTAAACAATCATCTGAAATATAGTAGCTCTGAAGAGCAAAATGTAATGGGTAACAGTATCAAAGGCTGATGACAAAGAAACTAATCTGCATGGATGAACTCAGAGGATTGGTCCTCCACCCCAAGAGGACCAAAGGTGAGCCCCAACTTTAAACCAGAGGAAGTGATCATTGGAACAAGGTTAAGGCGTAATCAATCTTGTATCTCAGTCTATAACCTAGACTGGAGTGTCCCCACACATGAATGTGGTGGAAAAAGCCACCCATCAGAGGACTGCATCATTCATTGAAGCCATCAAATCTCCAGAAGAGCCACTGTCTACATAGATGTTGAAGTCATCCAGTTGGATGACTCTAGCACCAGGCCAGAAAAAATAGAAGGGTTACCTGGGACAGGAATTTCACAGTATAAGAGGATGGTTTATGCACCACAACAGTGGGAACGCAACACCCTCTGCCAGTGCTTCTCTGGACTCAAGCTGCACAATATACTTGTATGGAGAAAGCTGAACAAATCAAGTCCCAGCAGAATCATTCAGCCAGATTTTGGTAATTCAACAAAAATCAGGGACTTAAAAAAAAATCACCAATGACAATTACAGATAACCCTTATTAGTCAACTAGTATGGACCACATTAGCCAACACCCTGGATTCATGAGACGATCCCACAGACTTGATCAGTGGGACACATGTAGTAAGTGCCATATCACAAGTTTGTCCCTGCCTGCCACCACCATCCAAGGAAAGCTCAGCCCACCAGAAACCATTCACCCACCTCTAGCCCCTCAGCTCATGGCAGCATTGAGCAACCCTCTCTGTTAAAATACATTTAATGACAGCAACTCTCACAGCTGAGTACCTAAATAAAGAACTCCTGGGTGGACTACAAGAACAAACAAACTCAACAGGTGTTCCACACTCGCAATAAAAGAAGGGTATCCCCAAATGAGATGGGAGCGGGGAGGGAAATCCTAATTCCTTTCTCATATAATCCCTGTACATATCTACAGCCAAAATAATGGCCCACCCACACAACCAGTGCAAGCTAACCTCACCCCTGTTTGGATGGGAGACTTACACTCCCCTCGGTACCTCTGCCAATGAGGCTGGAAGGAGGAGTGAAACCTAATGAGATATAAAAATATAACTGGATTCCTTGTTGTATCATTTGCTCTTTTTATTTTTGGACTGTTTATCCACCAAGGTGACATGATCTATAGCAACACAGCACAAAGGGACTAGTCCTAAAATCTTGTATCTCTCTCTGCAACACTTGCTCTGGTGCATCCAGGCTGCCTTTTGAAACTAACAATGCCTGAAGTTACAGAAGAGGATCATCCAAACTCAGAAAACTGAATGCAGCAGACAAAGGGATAAAAGAATTCTTATTCTACAGGGTTTAGCCTGCAGCTGGCCATGCATGCCAGAGGGCTGTGCCAGCAACGATGGGAAAGACACTCCCTGAGAGAATAACTGGGGCAGAGAGCCCAACGTTTTCAACCAGTGAGAGATTTATTCTTTTGGGATGGAGGCAAATAGCTAGCTGTCTTCTAAAAAGCAACTTTAGAAGAGTATTGTTTAGGGTGGGTAGAGACTGGCTGTGTCATGGGCCAGGATTCTATATGCTCTATGCACACATCACAGCAGACACGCATTCTCCCGTGCAAAATTGACCACATTTTAAATCTAGCCCAAATCAGAACTTTCCCCAGTGGCCTCCACACCACTACATGGCCTGCGTTTTAGCCCAACCATGTACATTTACAAGACAGACCCAGATGCTATCAGCATACCAAGCCCTTTGGATCAGTGGCCCATGGTATATATTTGGTTCATCAAGGTATAATTTCCTGCTCTGCTTCCAGTGGCTTAAAGGAAAGGAAGGGTTATTGATGTTATTGACTACTATAGAGAATTGTTTTCTTTCCTTTCTTCTGCAGATGTCAATGCGGTAGAATCTTCTTAAATTAAGTGCTTCAGCTTTAAGATTCTTCTGTCCCCAGGATGTGTGCTTAAGGGGCTATCACCCAGATGTAGGTGTTCCAGGCTGCCCAATGAATTATTCAGTCCCATTAAAAAGAATCCCTCATACATGGAATTAACAGTGCTACCATTGCCCAAGTTGCTGCAGAGCCTATTTTGATACTAGAGTAACCTGTGGAGTTAAGCGAATGCAGAATCTGCACAGGGATAGGGCCTGAACTGGCCCTATGCCAGTGGTAGCAATGCTGGCAACACAGTCCGGCATGTTTAGTTGACATGTATACAACAATTTAATAAGAAGAAAACGGGGATGGGGAAAAATTTTACTCTTTCTGCCAGTATCACACTAATGAAAGGTTAAAAGTTTCTGTGAACAAGGAAAGGGGTCCCCATTAAGCAGAGTCATCATTCCCATTAAGCAGCAGTCTAACTGCAGGCTGTAACCCTTTGGGACAGCAGGCTATGTACACCTTTACAGAGTATATTTCTTTATGGTCATTTTTCTCTACGTGATTTTACCAACTATATCTATCAGTGGAGAGTCATTGAAATTCAAGATGGAAAAAAAAATCTACCGTAATCTTGCCCATCCCATATATTACTTTTTATGGTGCATTCTTTAATGCTTTGTAAATTCTAGTTTTGTTCTTCAGAGCTGTTGTGTTCCAGACAGCTGCCCAGGAATTGATGGGGTGGAAGTCATGGTGCCTTCTTTTCTAAACATGAGCTGGGTGCTGTAAGAAATTATAAAAGTTTCCAGCATATATCTTGAAACCCATTCCACATATCTAGTACATCTCATTACTAGGAAGATTTTCTGATATTCACTCAAATTTTTCTATACTCAATTTTATCTCATTACTTTTACCCTGTTGGAGCATCTTAAATAATTCCTTTCTTGTCTTAATGCTTTACACTCTTCAAATACATGTAGCTGGTTATTATATACATTAGTCATCATTTAGTCCAAACTGTACATATTACATTCTTGTAATCTTTGTTCATATTTCAGTCTCTCCAGTCTCTTAACTTCTGTTGCTCTTCTATGAATTCTGACAACTAATTGCTGACAACTTTTTGGCTACAAAGTGGCCAGAATGGTACAGTGCTGTACCATTGAGAAAGAATGCTGTACCGAGAGAAAGAATCATTTTCTGGGTTCATGATGTGATGCTGAATATTGCGAAGTGCAGAAATAGCACTGGTCATTCTCCTATACCCAACAACATAAATGACTATCTAATTTGTTGTCCAGGATCATCTATCTTTGGCAGATATCTGCATCAACTGTTGCTCCAAAACTGTGTGCAAAATAATTTTTTTTTAAAAAATCACATAAATCACAATATTTAACACATATAAAGAATCTAACATCTTCAAAGCAGTGTGCAAATGTTAACTAATTAATCCTCACTGCACTCTGGGAGGCAGTCAAAGTGAAATAGTATTTACCTACAATTCTGTTTATTGGACAATATCACACAGAAAGGATTTTCCCTCTATGAGAGCAAGTAGCTTAAAGTAGGTCTCAAAAGAAAGTGAACCAATGGCATAACACCATATACTAAAAGCCGGCCATGCCCATCAAATAATATGAAGGTTTCTCCATCACAACCCCAATAATGGAGAGAGTTATCACCAAAAAATTAACACGACATTGCAGGAACTCAAGGATGCTTTCTCAAAACAAAACAAAAAACAAAATCAAAACAAAACCCCCACACTTTTCCAAGATTGGGCTACTTGAATACAAGGCATTCCCCTGACGAAGAAAAAAAAAGCCATTAAGGAGCAAACACGTTTTGGATCTCCTTTTTTGAAAGCAAGTTCTGCAGGACTGAAAGACAAAAGCTGGATTTTCCCCTTAAAACCAAACACTGGTGATAATAATTTGTAACTGTTTGTAGGAAAACGCATGGGGCTGTGTGCCTACTTTGTGTATGTGAATAATGGAAATATCCTTTGGATGATTGTAGCAGGAACATCAGATATGTAGGGAGGAACATCAGATATGTAGGGAGGGCCAGAGTTACTGGGCAGGATGAAGTATGTTTATATGCTAAAGCTTTGCATTACTGATAACCCAAGAAGGGATCTTCCTCCACTGTGTTTGAATCCCAGTATGTTCTTTGTAAATGTAGCTCAAGATAAATAAGGGCACGTCTACACTGCAGCTAGGAGTGAGGCTCAAAGCCTGGGGAGACAGACTCACATCAGGAGGGCTTGCGCTAGTGCACTAAACATAGCCATGTAACTACAGTGGCTCTGGTGAATTCCTGAGTTGGCAACCCAAGCTCAAGCCAACCCCATCCCCTGGGTCTGAGTTTAGGTGGCTAATTTGAGCCTCCACCAACAATGCAATGGCCGCAAAGCTATTTTTAGCACACTAACATGAGCCCCACTACTGCAAGTCTGTCTACCTGGGCTAGGAGGCTCACTCTGAGCTGCAGTGTGAACATACTCCAAGGTTTTAGGGCTCTTCTCTTATGACCCTCCAAAATAGCCCCATTACACTGGATTGTCAAATACCTACTTAAATTGTGAGTATGCACCAGATGCTTTAAAACAAGCAAATCATTTCAGGAGAAAAACAGTGGATCTTTGGGATATGGGCCCAGTATCTAGTGAGCCCTTCCATCTTGAACACCACGCCATTTCTAGCAGGAAGTCACAGCAAGTAATAGTAGTCAAAAAACATCATACATGATTACTGCTTGTGAGCCTTCCTCTATTAGAATAAAATTAGGACTCATAAAAAGATGGTGTTTCCCCTCCCATGATGAATCTCAAATCCTTCAGTCAGATCAGATTATGAACCAATGCAAGGAAGAAGGAGAGGGCTGAAGACATGGTCAGAGAGGAAAAAAAGATCTGGCCAGTCTTTTTGGCCCATTAGGACAGAATGCACAAGCACTAGTCTGTCCAGGGTAGTTGGATGGGATTTGACTGCTAAGTGTGGGGGGAAGGCAGAAAAGTCTTTTGTGGGCCTTAGCCTCAGCTAGCCTTTATTCACAGCTCGATTTTTCACTAATATCTATGAGGTGCTCAGATGATACTGTAGGAAGTATCATAGAAAAGACTATAAAGAAATCAGTCATTTTCTAAGCCAGCATTTAGTAACATGCCCCTCTCCATAATGCCTCCCCTCCAAGGATCTTCAAAGAGCTTCCCATTAATTAAACTGTGAGGGAGGGGAGTATCAATCCCATTTGATAGATAGGTGAACTGAGGTAGGAAATGTGAAGTGACTTGCCCAAGGAAATACCAAAGCTGAGCTGGGACTAGAACCCAGCTCTGACAATTCCCTTGTCAGTGCTTTAGCTATATGGCCATTCTTCTCTTCTGTCCTCCCTAGCCACAAAAACATATGTAAAAAGGCCTGATACTGCTCTTATTAAAGTCAGTGGCAAAACCTTTTACTTCAGTGGGGAACCGAAGCTGGTCTTATATGCTGCAGAATTTTTTCAACAGATGATTGTCATAGCATTTATTTTCCCTATCACATCAAATTTAATTGAGTATTAAACAATACTCTTCTTATACAGACTGATTGCTTTCCAGCCGTGCTACCTATAGGCATAGGCAAGTGTTACACCACCTATAGCATACAGATCATATATTGTGTATTTAATGGATTTTTCATGATGAATACTGGCAATCTTGTTTACAATGGAATTCTGCTAATGCAGTGTACACAAGTCTACCAGATACTGGAGCTGGGAACCCAGGGACTATATCTAGGGAGTGGTGAATTACATATCTGAATCCTATCAAGGCAGTTCTATCAAGGATTGGGGTCTGCATTCATGTACTACTTCGAACACTCACCTCAAATTTTCAAGCATCTGCCCCAGTCTCCAAACATAAACATTTGGAAAAATTGGCCCTTGTCTTTTGTATGCGGAATTTATCTGTGGAACTCACTATCACTGCCCCAAAATATTAAGGAGAGCTTACTAGAATCCTAAAAAAGATTAAACACTTGATGGATAATAAGAACATGTGCAATTACATTAGATAGAATCCTAATTATATAAGGGATATACAGGCAAGTCTCATCTTACACGAATTTAACATGCGGCAAAAACAGAAAAGAGAAAAATAACAATTTAAACACTGTACCTGTAGTGTGGGCAATTCCGCCTACCATTACGCTCAATGTAATTTGACTATATGCGATTTTCGCTTTACGCGCTGACAGTGGAACATAACCCCAGCGTAAGATGAGACTCGCCTGTACACCTTGATTGTTCAGCAAAAAAAGCCATCTACTCTCTGATGGGGGTAGGAAGCAATTTCCCCCACAGGCAGGTTACTTCATAATTGTCCATTACAGGGTTTCTTGTATCTTCTTTTGAAGCATCTGATTCTGGTCATGGTTGGAGGCAGGATACTAAACTAGAGGGACTTTCTGCCTTATTTAGTTCGCCAGTTCCTGTCTTCCTACAGTTATCCATGCTGTCACTCCTAGATAAGATTAGTACAAAGCACTATACACAGAGGCTGTTCCTGAAGATCATGCAAAAGCTCCAGCTACTGCAGAATGTGGCTGCCTACTTACTTAATGGTGTTTCTTTCAGGAAGTATCTAACACTGTGTTCTGAAGCCTGCACTGGCTTTTAGTTAGTTACCAGATACAGTGTAGTACGTTGTTTTTTACCTAACACTTTATGACTAAGATTTTCAAAATGGGTTCCTAAAGTTAGGCTTCTAAGTCCATATTTAGGCTCCTGATGTTCAAAGGCTCTGAACACCTAGCAACTCTTATTGACTTCATGGGGCATTTTAAAAATTGGGCCACTTATTTAGGCTTTTAAATCCATATTTAGGTTCCTAATTCTAGCTACCCATTCTTAAGAATCTTGGTTTATATAGTCTTGGTCTAAGACAGCCTTTCTCTTCATGTTGGACCAAAGAAATTGAGATCAGCCAAGCCACTAAAACTAACATCTCCGATTCTAAATGTCTTTAGGGCTAATGGGTAACTATTTCCAGTTATGGGCCTTCAGCACTACCACTTACTTTATTCACTAGTCTGACAGAACTAGAGAATGTTGACCTTCCAGGCATGCTCCAGGCCAGTGGTGGACAACCCGCGGCCCATGGGCCGCACACAGCCCCATCAGGGTAATCTGTTGGTGGGCCACCAGTTTGTTTACATTTGCACAGTCGCCCACAGCTCCCAGTGGCTGCGGTTCACCATTCCCGGCCAATGGGAGCTGCAGGAAGCAGGGGCCAGCACATCCCTGAGGCCCGCGCCACTTCAATTGTCCAGGAACAGTGAACCACAGCCATTGGGAGCTACAGGTGGCCGTGCAAATGTAAACGAACTGTCTGACAGCCCACCAGCGGATTATCCTGACAGGCCATGTGCTGCTCACGGCCGCAGGTTGCCGATCACTGATCCAGACACATCTATTTGCAGATGGTTTTGCCCAAGAGGGTGCTCTAAATGAGATTTGCATTCTTCAGAGTAGAGATTTCATTGACTCCTTAAATCACAGTCAATTATCAATTTTAAACTTTAATTAATGAATGTGCTTTTAATTTTATATGTATACTTAGAGATAAACCCATCTTTAATAAATGTAAAACAACCGAGACAGCAAAACGCAGTGACAATACACATCTACACTCTACAGGTCACAACCTGAACAATCATCAGATCCCCTTTTCACAAGAAGTTTGGGTCCCTTTAAGAGAAAATGTGTTTCACTCAAGTTGGCCTGTCACTGTCAGTGTTCCCACTATACTCAAGTAAACAATCACTTCTTTCTCCATCCTTCAGACACACCTTACCACAACATTTGCCAGTGTTGCACCCAAGAGGCCCAAAAGGAACAATTCAACCCATGAGCTGCATTTCCATTCATCTTCTTTTTAAAGCCACCAAATTTTGAATTTATGAAGATATTTACATTTCTTTAAAAGATTCTAACCTGTTACAAATATATAGCACCTTTCTCTATGCCACCTTTTATCCCCAAGTACTTCAGACTACATATGCAATTAGTATCAGTGAAATGAAGCCATCTCTGGGGCAAACACCCAGCAGCTGCTCAGTAAAATGATGGTGTCTAAGGACAGCAGCGAAAATTCTAACAAGAGTGCAGTAGGATCTTTAATTTCCCTTCAATAGTAGAGAGACGCTTGAGTTTCACTGTCTTGTTCAAAGTCCCCACATACAGGGAACTGTATGGAAGTGTTTATTTGCTTCTTAGGACGATGAGCTGAGCTGATTCAGTCAGGTTTTGAATCAGTGATTCAAGGGAGCTCAGATCTTTCAACCCTGAAGCTTTAAAGGGATCCCTAAATACAAGTTTCTTAAAAAAAAGAAATTAAAAAGAAGGTCCCTGCATTATTTAGCCACTTCATGTACCGAGATCAATAGCTGGCTTTGTTGGAGTTTGCCATTACTTTGTTGCCGCTCTCCATCTCTGACATCCTTTAAATCAGTCTTGGGAAATGGCAGAATTAGTGTACAGGAAATAAGTGGAAATAGACAATGCAAAAAAGCAACATATGAAACAAGCTGGAGAATAATATTTTTTCAGTTTTTCAAAGCTGCTGATAAAATTATCTAGATTTGTAACTAAGATCGGTGATTTTAAAGGAAGGGGGCTTCCCTCTAATCAGTGTCCAGAAGATTACAGAGAACAATTGAATAGTATTTTATTTATGTAAGTCTAGGTGCTTAATAAAATTACAACATTCTCTTGCCCTGTCCTAGAGTCCTTAAAGGCTTAGACTAGGTTTCTACTTCTTCAGCTATTTGGTAGGTGTGTGTTTGTGTGTGTGTGTACATGCACACAAGATGAAAGTTTCTATGTGTGTGTGTGTTTGTGTGTGTGTGTACATGTGTATGCACACGCAGGATGAAAGTTTCTGTACTATTATTTTTATTGGCTAAGAAGTCTGAACCTCATTTCCCATAATAAACTGGAGGTAATTTCCCTAGTAGCAGTTGGCTGGAAGGCATTTAGAAGGATATTAGGGGTTATACAGAATGCCTGGTGTTTTCTATCCCCAGAATAAATTCATTCATTATAAATAAAGGCTGCGTCAGTTCATCTTCTGTTGAGATTGCAAGTCATGTCAAAGCTATATCTAGCTCTCCTGTGCTTGATTCATCAGGGGCTGGAAACTGTCATGACATTATTATGGTTCTATTCTTATACTGTGCCTACCATCATGGTATCTGAACATCTTCTGGAAGAGAAACTTAGTTTCCTGAATTCAGAGATACACCTAATACCCCACCCACAATGCAAATCTTGTTTAAGCAGCTTGCCAAATGTCACAGACGGAAGTGGGTGCTATTGCAAATGAAATGCACTGTAAACTAGCTAGACTTTTACTTGTGTTTTTAATTAAAGATCCTTTCAAAAATAAACTTGAAATTATTTAATTTTTAAATTTAGCAATAAATTACACAAATCATTTTTAGGGTTTTGGGTAATACTACAGAGCAAAACTCTTTGATATTTTATCATAGGTTATTACTAAAAATAAATAACACTAATCATAATGCAAATGGAAGTCAAACCTGGTAGACCACATTTTCACATGATTTGCTGGAGAGAAGGACTCCTAGTGTCCATCTGGATTTTAGCCAGACTGGAGTGTGTGAATGGTGACTGTACAGCATTTGAGTCCATGATGAGAGAGCAGCTTACCTTGTGATATATTCCTGCAAATAGTCTCCAACCTCTTACATTTGGAAGGAAAAAATAATGGATTTTTAATTTTATTTTTAAAGGGAAATAATTATTTGAAAACACATTATCAAGTTACCTTGTTATCATTTGGACTCTTAGGAGTCGCCATTACTGATGGACAGGAACGTGTCTTGGCACAATACTTTTAGTGGTTGATTATGCATCCCAGAATCATATAGGTAACATCTACATTTGTAAAAATGAGCACTGTCTCTGGAAGCAGTTTCCGATGGGGCTTTAAAAGCAGCAACAACAACTAAAATGTAATGCTGAAAGGATGAGGGAGCCCAGCCTAGCAGTACACTAGCACTGCTTTGTAAACAAAAAAAAATCTGCAACATTCCTTATGATCAAGGTTTTACCAGTTTATTTGGCTAATCATTCAAATGGCTAAACAGACCTCTAATTTGAAAATAAAAACCGACAGATGCAATTACAAACAAGTTCTGAAATTGAGGTTTATAAAAAAAAGAAATAGGAAATCTTGTTCTAAGCCAAAACACACACAGTTACCTTTTTCTAATCAGAGCATTCATTTCTCCTCATTATGATCTCACAAGCACATTAAAATCTTATTAACATTAATTACTTCTGGGTGTCTATGCATGAGCAGCGACAGGCTTGCGTGCGTGCGTATGGTGTGTGTGTGTGTGTCTGGATCATATCTACATTTATATACCTTGCTGCACTTTGCTTATAAAACATGTGAAAATATTGCTGCTAACACCAATTAGCTAATTTCACACACACACACAGATAGTAAACTGCTGTCTCGCTGCACAGCTTATAATAGACTGGCAGACAGATGGACAGACAAACAGACGCAAAAAGCATCACGACTCCTCCTAAATTCAAGAGCTGGAACGCCTAACACCCCCAGGAGTGTGAGTTTTATCCTCCTAAGTCTGAGGTATGAAACAACACAAATATAAAAAAAAAAATACAAGACAGCCAAATATCCCATTTTCTACACAGATGGGTTCACTGATAAAGTGATAGAGACAAAGAAAAAACTGGCAAGCAGACAAGCAGCAGGCACACAGAGAGATAGACATAGACAGATAAAAAAAGCGACAGAGAAAGAGATGAAAGTCTATTAAAATATGTATATCTGAATTTGGGCTAAGCAATATAAACTTTATCCCACCAGGAAAATGAGGGGAAAAAATGGCAGAGTGAAAAGTCACAAAAGGCCCAACCTCACAAGAAAAATAAAATCCTAACTCCCTACGAAACTATTTATGGATTGTGTTTATACTGAGAACATGACATACAGCTATTCAGCCCTGCCACAGAAACTCAAGAATAAAAGCAAGCATCTGGACAGTAAAATCTGCAGAACTACAGCATCCTCTTATCTCCCAATTTCATGTTCTTCTTCACTCTTTGCATCCATCTACTTTATTATTCACCCTTGTCATCCCAACAAATCACTTCTTCCTGAATCCACCCTCTATCCTTTGTAGGTAAAATATAAATCACATACATCCCCCTGTATAGCCAAAACCATGTTCTTCTACTACCTGGAGGTTATCCTTTCTTCTACAGACCCCTTAGTCACCCAGAGATTCCAAATGGACACTCATAGACTCATAGATCAGAAGGGACCAACATGATCATCTAGTCTGACCTCCTGCACAAAGCAGGCCACAGAACCCTACCCATCCACTTCTATAAAAACCCCTAACCTATGTCCGAGTTATTGAA
>NC_133769.1:161908481-161987279 GCF_003597395.2 Chelonoidis abingdonii | reverse complement strand
GTCTCTGAACCTGTTCCAGTTTGAATTCATCCTTCTTAAACATGGGACACCAGAACTGCACACAGTATTCCAGGTGAGGTCTCACCAGCACCTCATACAACGGTACTAACACCTCCTTATCTTTGCTCACTTCTTGTCCCTACAACTGTATACCCTGGCTCAACACCAGTGTCATCCCAACCACTTCTCCTATGCTTTTCAGAAGGACCAAGCTCTCACCCTCCTTCTGGAGAGCAGAACTCCCATTGACTTCAGTGGGAGCTCCATGCTTGGAACAAGCATATACCTTAGCATCTAGATATTCTGTGTCACTGCCACTCACCTTACCTGCTATTTTTGAATGATCTCACTATGCACAGCACCAGAAGAAGGAAATTATTAAAGCTCTAAAAGAGAACATTGTGCAGAAATTTAGAGATGGTATGGACTGGCTTGTTGATGAAATCCAGAAATCAAACATAGCTTTGAGAGACAAAGCAATGAAAGTGGTATTAATAATTTTTCTTGTAAGTTATAAGAAGTTGAATGTGGCAATAATGCTGCTCCTCTCTAGTGCCTTCCATCCAAGAAACTCAGAGCACTTTACACGTATTAATTAAGCTTCAGCACACCTGTGAGGTTATCATAACCCCCTCCATTTTGTAGCTGGAAGCCTAAGCACACAGAGGTGAAGTGACTTGTCCAAGATCAATCACGAAATCTGGGACAGAGCCCAGGAACAGAACACAGATTTTCTGATGTATAGTTCTGCACTTCTTCCTCAAAACAATCCTTCCTCGCCTATCATTTCACTCTCTAAGTTCAATATGAAGAAGAATAGATCTCAGAACTCCCAGCTGTGTGCTTTAAATCACCAGATCTTGCTTCCTTCTTTAGGATTTGATCCACAAGGGGACTTGGCACCTAAAAATTAGGCATTGCTTAGAGTAATCCACATTCCTGAACTAAGCGCCTAGGCTGCATAAACAATGCATGGGGAGAGTTAGATCCTATGAATGAGATACACAAAAACCAATACACTGTGTGAGGAGCTGCTTAAGTTAGTCAAAAGGAAATGCCAAGAAGTAGACCCTAAGTCCCACCCTTCAAAGGACTGGGTTAGAGGGAGGCACCTCCCTCTGCATAAGATTCACAGGCATGAACCCCCTTCAGAATCTAAGCCCTTTTGCGCAAAAAGCTAAGGAGGAAGAGAAAGCGGTGGTGGTGCTCATTTGTTAGGGCACTCACTGGGGAGGTGGGAGACCCAGGTTCCATCCTCCCTGATCCAGTGAATATTTACCTATACAAAGTGAAACAGCTCCAACAGGAGAGCCTGAGAAAAACAAACCTTTCAGCCCAGAAGGTAGGGCACTCTCTTGAGATGCTCAAATTAAATTATTTGCCAGCAGAAGGGAGAACTGAGCCTGGGTCTTCCACAACCTGGGTGAGTGCCTTACTCACTGGGCTAAAGGTTACATGGGCACTGGTACCATCACTGTTTGTGGGTGGGGAATCCAATAAGTGGCCTCTGAAAATGCCTACTGAATTGGTCTCTGCAGGCAAGATAGGTAAGGAATGCCAAACATCCCATACACCCCATTACACAGAGCAATACAGAGGTACTTCTGTAATAAATCTGCTACACAAATTCAGGAGAGTGTTTCTGTAAGTAATACTTTGAAGACCAAATTGAGATGTTTATCTAGTAAAAAGTTGCCAACTTTATAAAAGTTGATAATTTTATTACAGTGACACCCAGAGACACCTATGTGGTACAGACCCCGTGGTGCTAACTGCTGCACAAACACAAGACAGTCCCTGCCTCTAAGAGTTTACAACTTAACATTGGATAATAATCTTAAAAGTCCTAAAGACCAGAAGGATATGATTGCAATTATCTATAGAAACATATCTCATGGGATCACCATTGCCCGAATGACCCCATCAACAGGACCAACTGGATTTCAGAGCCCATTTGAGCCATCTACACACAGATCACTATGCATAAATGAGACAGAAACTGGGAAAAATTCCCTACAGGAGAAAGCAAATATATATTTACTAGCTCTACAATGTAGAGAGACTGATTTTTCTTCTATATTCTGTCAAGTCAGAATTCTTCCCAGCAAGTCCAGATCCTTACTCTGTTGTAGCCATGTTATCGGACAGTGTCAGTCTCAAGTTATATCATAGCAGCACACAGAAACAACAGGCCTAGAAAAAATGAAAATGCAGAAGAGGTGCATCTGGACCAGCCTCGAGATTCACAGCCTTTTGGTGTCCTTCATGAGGTTTTACTGATTCCCTCCTGGCTTTTATGAGCTTCTTACGGATTACTGAAATTGGAGAGTACATATGAGAAAGCTGGTTCATCAATTTCCTAGAAAAGACATTTATCCAGATTGCCCTCCTCTCCTGGAAATGTGAGACACGGCTGAGGAGTGTTCTTTGTTATAGTGTCTCACAAATATATCCAGTGATGGTGAATCCCATATGTCTCTGATAAATGAAACCCCTCTTTGAGCATTCTAATCTTTGCCTGTATAAACACACCACACTAGCTGAATTTGGCACTCAAGAAAAAGGTATTACTTATGCTGGCCAATGAAAAATCCTGTTGTTCGTCTTCAGCCCTGGATTTGTCCTAAGCATCAACTGACAGAGTCAGATTGGTTTCGAGAAGTGGACAGATATTAATTAAAGACTAGGACAGAAGCATCAAACTTATTTGCAAGCTTGAAAGAGTTGAGATTTGAACCCGAATCTCAACTAACAGAAAGGTATGTGCAACAATCTATTGTACAGTCTTACAGTTCTAGTTTTCAGGTTGAATGTATGAGCAATTCAGTCTACCATAATGTTTATTCTCAATGACAGATTTATCAGCAGAAAATGCATCCCTGCACAGTCCAGCACTTGTGTGCCCTCTAGTATTACTTGCACACGCTTAGACTCCACTGATGATTTAAACAGACAACTAACAATCTTCTCTAAACATCCCTGTCCAGAAAACCCTTAGGGTTTATTTTTTCCCTATATGCTTGTAACTCTCATTGAGGTTAATGGCAGTTATATCTACCTAACTGTGGAGAATTGTCCAAAAGTTTAATATACCACTTACCTCAAACATAGGAGCCTTTGTGTTCCTTTGGTGACTTCTTTCATTTCACTGAAGCAGGGAACACCACTAACAAGCCAGTTACACTTTCCCTCTGTGGATATCACTGCACAAGAAACAGGTACCAGAATGGTCCAGCTGCCTAACATCTCCTTCTTGACTGAACTGAGTTAGTACTATCTCTGGAGCTCAGAGGGGCATCTACAAGTGTGGAAAAGCCAACTGGATAATTTTTTACAAGTCTCTGAAGTTATGCTAACTAGAGCCAGGACAGCACTTAAAAAATAATAAAACAAGCAAACAAAGAAACCCTAAGAATCATTCTGTTTTTTATTCTGCTAGTAGAAGAGAGAATTTGTTGACATGTTAGCAAATCCTTAGACACATTTGGCTGAATTTTCAGTTACACTAGAGCCCTTTTATCTCACATTGGCAATGTAAAGGGGGCCTAAAGTGGATACAAGTGTAATTTACAGTTGCTGGGACCCCCCCACACACACTTTACATTGTCAGAGTAGTGTAAAGAGGCCTTAGCGTAAATGAGAATTAGGCTAATCTGAGCTTCCCTTGTGCAGGGAAGATGGATTTTGCCTTTCCAAGCCTTATCTTTTATTTCAATACATTGGGAAGGAAATGAGGAAGAATGATCTTGTGCCTAAGTCAGGGGCTCTGAGTCAGATCATTAAGCTTCTATCCCAGGATCTGCCATTGACTCGCTATGTAATAGTGGATGATTCAAGTGCTCTCTCTTTGCCTGAGTTTCCCCATTTGCAAAATGGGGATAACAATATTGTCTTATCTCCTCAGGATGATATGAGGCTAAATTCATGAATTTTGTAAAGTGCTGTGCAAGATATTTGGACAAAAGTTTCTACAGAAATGGAAAGTACGATTGTTGTTATCATTAGCTGCCTCTGGTTAAATGCCCAGATATTCTCCATGGTCATTCCCTTCTCTGGCTGTACTCCATTGATAATTGCTCTCCATTCTGAAGTGCCTGTGTTGCTCCTTTAACTAAAGAGCTCAGGAGAAACTTAGGTGGAGTTGATGTGATCCTTTGGCAAGAACAAGCAAAAGAATCATATTAGGATCATGGTCTTATTCTGATGCTACAAAATGAAGACTGACTATTGTACAACTCGAATCAATGGTGTTGGAATATTTTTTATAATAGGGATGCTGAAAGCAATTGAACAAAACTGCAAACCCTGTATATGATGGACATCACTTCAAGCCAGCACGTGCACCACAGCCCCAGCAGCTCTACTTCCAGCATCACTGACTGGAACCTATATGGACTGATAAATACAAGCTCTCTCTTGTGGACTTTAATACTTTTGCAAGTTTCCCCAGTGTGTAACGTGGATGAGAATGGACGCTTCTTCTCTGACTGTCGAGTAAGAAGCCGGAAGCAAGCCCCCTCAAAACTCTGCCTCAAAGTTCTCAGGAAACCCTAAGCACAGATCTCTTTGAAAGGGTGTCCTCATTAGGTAAGATTTCAAAGAAAGATCTGGTAAGAATCTTGATATTACACCTACATGTGCTTCCATTAGAGAAACGATATCTAAGGTAGTGAAGGTGTCATACTCAGCAGCACCATCCTAAAGGAAACTGGCTGCTGGATAGGAATCATTTATAAAATCTCATGTGTGTTTTTTTCTGCTTGAAGTGAATCCAAACTTCAGCTTCTAGTACAGAAACATAGGGCCATATTCTGATTTCAGTTAGCACAGTGTAACCCCATTGACTTCCACAGAATCACTCCAGTTTTATACTGATGTAACACAGGGCAAAACAGAACCCATATCAGTGGGCGTTAAGTGCCTAAATAGCTTTGAGGATTTGGGCCACAGTCCTCTGAATTTGTAAAAATATGATTCTAGTTTACTACCCATGCAAGAGAAGGAAAAAGTTATGCCCACATCCCTCCTCACGCCACTCCTGTTTATATTAAATGCTGCTGGTAGAATTATCTCAGTTACCTGCCACTGTGGCCAAGTAATCCCCCTCTTTCTGCATTAAGTTCAGGCTTTTTGTCCTCATCTTCTTTACACAGCTATTCCCCGCTGCATGCATGTCAGCTTTCAGTCCTTCTTAGTGCTCATATTCTTCCCAAACCTCTCTCCTACCCTGCCCCATGTTGAAGCCAGTGTTCTCTGGCAACATTACCAAATCAGATTTTAATAACTTTTTAGATCACACTTCTATCAACTAAATGTTAGTCCTGAGCACTAACTCTGACAGGGAACTCCCATAAAGTTAGTTTTAGCTCTTTTTTTCCTAAGAAGTGGGAAAGAAAAGTTAGAAGAATTTTGGAACTGTGTCTAATGCCTTTATTTTTAGGGTGTCGTATCTGAGGAACCTTGTATCCAATTCACTGCAAATCTCCCTGAAAAATTCCAGTAGGACACCATAACTAAACTAGAAATTTTTAGACTGATCTGACTATCTTTGTGGATTGGAGGGGAAATCAGTTGCAACTTAATTATGGAGCATATGCTGCCCTGTGATGCTAGCATGGAATGCCTGCCGTAGGTTTTCCCCCAGATCCAAAAATGGAGAAAGCCTGACTAAGCTTTCATTTTCTATCTTCTATATATTCTCTGCCTGAAAACTCTTTAAACAGAACTATCAAGCTGGAGTTTGAAGCAGTCTAACCAGAACTACAGCCTACCATAGACATGATATGATATAGCCTACATCCAGACCTAATCTATCACATAGGTTTGTAAACCATTTTATAACACTATTAAGGCCCAGGTGACACTGGGATTTGGAATGTTATGAGAGCCTTTCTAGCATGAATCATATTTTATGTGGGGGGGGGGTCTGCTGAACATAGTTAAAACTCAAGGTTACATTGTCTAATAAAGTAAAAATAAACAATTTAAATATTAATAAAACAAAACACAGCTTCTTCTACTGGAGGCAGCTATAGACAGAGACCAAATGAGATCTCTGGTGCCAGCCCTTGTCTGAAATCACATAGGAAAAGCCTAAGTGCTCAATAACTAGATCAAGAGACCAAAGCAAACCCACTGAAATAAAGAAGGAAAGGTTGCTATGCTCCTTTGGGGAGGTGTTGTGAGGCCCAAGTCCGATGGTGAGAAGTGCTTATCATAATAAAATTATACCCAGTGCTTCTCCAGTGGTCCCAAAGGTTGTTAAACACTCTTATCCCCATTTCACAGATGAGTAAATGAGGCACAGAGGGGAAATGAGTTGCTCAAAATTACACAGGGAATTAGTGACAAAACTAGGAATAAAAACCAAGCCTCCTGACTCCACATGCCATGGGTGTCTTTATTAGGCAATCCACAAAGACAGTCAGATCAGTCTCAAAATTTCTAGTTTAGTTATGGGGTCCAACTAGAATTTTTCAGGGAGATTTCAGTGAATTGGATCCAAGGTTCCTCAGATATGACACCCTAAAAATAAAGGCATTATTTAATGGTTACTTACCCATACACCCCAGCTGCAGCATTATAATCTCATTACAGCTTTGCACTCCGAACTGTGGTTTTGCGCTGATAAAAAACAAAAAAAAACCCTTCATTTTTCTCTGCATGCAAGTAAAGAAAATTGTCTAGAAAATGCTGAGCACAGTTTTATTTTAGAGGCTCTGTGCCATAAAGAGGAGGCCAATGACACAGGTACACAACCCTCTGTGAGGGGGAAGTCTTAATTTCTGGAGATGTTTAGAAAAACCCTACAATACGGGAAAGGTGTGATTTTTCTCTTTGATTGTTTTTTTTCCTTCAATATTTAGTGCAGTTTAGCTGACCATACTGTGAAAACACTTGAACCATTTAGGAGCAGTTGCTTCCACAGTAATGAAATGTTTCAGGCCGTGCTGGACTGGCTTGGCGGACAAATGGTTTGAAGTCTGTCTGTACAGCTCAGAGAGAACCAACATGTTTAGAAAATGTCAGTATCTTTTAAATCCCCTCCAAGTGGAGCAAGTTTGAAGCTTTCAAAACTTGGCAGTCATTGGGAGAAGGAAAAAAAAAAACAGCTTTTTTATGAAATGCTGGAAATTACGAAACAAACTTCTTGGAATTCAGACAGTTTGTCCGTGAGTCAGTGACAACTGAGCCTTCATACTTGTTAGTTTAGTGCTAGTGAAAGAGGCCATACTGATGTCCCTGGGCACTGAATTCTCTGTTTAACTCCAAAGCAGGTCCAGCAGTAGGGCAACCTACCGCCACACCATTCCCTGCTACTGTGCCTCACGTCTGACCTGGAGGGACTCAGGGGTCACAGAGTAGCTTCAGTTCTCAATGTCCCATTCACTTCATGATGTCTCTGCTAAGACTGCCCACAAGGAGGTCAATTTCTTACATCTTTGGCTGAAATGGGTGGGTGACTATGAAGTGGGGCCTGGGAAGAGGAAATAAAAGAGGATGATGCTGGAGGCCTCCCCAAAAAGGCAGGAAACCCACAAGGAGAAGAAAAATAAATTAGTGAGCTTTTTCTTTTTATTTTCTGACCCTTTGAAAATGGATGGGGTCCAGGAAGTAGACTCTGGCCACAAAGATTCAAATTATTCAGTTACAATCAGATTTTTATGTGGGTTGGGTCACTCCAACCAATGAGCAACCAAGCAGTCACCTGGAAGGGAAGCATGAGACTTGCACCAACAAAAGCTTCCATAAGTCTGGACTGACAATTTGGGCCTGGTGCTGAAGCAGCTCTACACAGTTAACTCCCACTAAAGTCAGTGGCTGTGAGAAAAGGCTCTTTATCATGATACTTTGCTTAGGTTGGAAAGGCAGCAGGATCTTGTATGACCTCATCACCCCTTCAGAAGTCTTCAATACATTCCAGATTTTCCAGGGGAATCTAAAATCATTCCTGGGTTTTATCCAGGATTCAGTCATCTCTAACATTCAGAAAACTTTGATACTATGAAGTTGGGAAGTGATGGATGTGAAAAACATATGAAGTGGGAAGCAAAATGTCCATATTAAGGAGGGAGTTCATTAAGCAAACAAGTCTATATCTTAAAAAACAAAGTAAGAGGTATCACAATGAGCAAAGAGGCTAAACAGAATCCTGAAGAACAGAAGCTTTCCAGGCCATGGAACAGGATGAGACGAGCAGAGCTATACTCAGCAGACGAGCAGATTTAACTGATGCAGCTGTAAAAATACTGAGATCTGCCAAAGCCTTATCTACCCTAAGGCTTCCACCACTACTCCCGCTAGCTCAGCTAAAACTAATGGTTGGACCAGTAAGAATATTTTTCTTTGGAGCCCTCATGTAGGAAATATCTTAGTGATAGTAGCAACAATGAGAAGAAATTCTGACTTTGGGAAATGACACAGAGAAAGACTCCTCTGCCACAGAAGCATGACAAAGGAAGGATAGATGGAAGAATCACAGGTTAGGATGATTCAAATGTTAAAAGAACAATGATGTAAAGTATTTTTTCTAGGATCCACTGCTTTTCATATTCTTCTTATGAAGCCTTATTTCTCTACCAATGTTGTCCATTTCCAAACTGCTTGAAATCAACTTTTTTAACATCCCATTTTGTACTGCACCCTCACAGAGGGCATGGGCATGACTCTAGGGATAGGATTTGTTAGTTCTACAGAGAACCAGCAGAGGGAGCACAAGAGCAATTAAACATTTGTCCTGGTATCTAAACAATGGTTTGTTTGTTTGTTTTCATATTCTCAGTATTCTATCGACCTCCAATTCCTGTAATTCAGTTATCTACCAAATTGCTCGGAGTTTAGGAGCCAACACAGTGGAGAGTAACAGGTCCTGTAGCTCCTCCCCCTACTAGAAAATGGAGCCAGAGACTCTAAGGGTTATAGAGAGGGGGAGATGGGTACCCCAGCAACTGTACACAACCCAGTTTCCAAGCAGGGATCTGTTGGTTTTATGTCACCTTCATCTGTGGGCAGAAGGGATAATTTGGTGCTTAAATAGTATTTTTGAAAGTCAAAATAAAAACAAAGAACAAAAAAAAAAAGCTGGGGCTAAGTTACAGTTTCAAAGAAAAAAGACCTTTACTGTCAAATATTAACCCCTCCACACACACACACACGCACACGAAGCATGCCTATGGATATGTTTTCAATCCCAACCTCACTTCCTATCTCGAGTCTGCATCCCTGTTGGAGTCTCAAAGATTCCCCCCTAACCATTATCCTCAAATTCCTACATCATGGCCGCCATCTATCCAGCTAAGGAAAATGGCATAGGACTCCCTGGGGAGCACATCAATAATTAACTTTCTTTCAGTCAATTGGACGGATCACTGTGGGGTCCTACAAAGCACTTTTCTCACCCCATATTCATATTTCCAAGGGACTGATCACATTCCTAGCCACTAATCACCTTGAACCAAGTGACTAGAAAGCAACTACTTTACTTTAGAAGTATTCTAGTAGAGTGCAGGTAATTTCCCAAGATGAATTGCCCCAGAACCAAAGGGCAAGCCACTCTTGCCTACATTATTAGCAGTGCCACAGTTCCAAAGTAAATTTATTGTGTGAGTATTACATTTTCAGATGATCTTTATGTAATTTATAGAATGGTAATATTTCAGTATTCCAAAAGTTTCTATAGGAACTATTCAGTGTGTTGCATGCAGATTCACAGCCTACCATTCAGGTTTTCTTTCCTCTTCCCCGCTGACTTTACCAAACTCAGTACTTTTAAAATACAAAATTAGATAACCACTAATTTAAATTCTGGCTGGGACACTGAGGAAGGGACAAAATGAACATGCTTTGCCACTTCCTGGGACCTTGCACTGTCACTTATACTTGTGCAAATTGGGCATAAAATGCTACCAAAGCATAATTTTCTTCTCACTCACTCACACCAGTGGTAATATTCTGCACTCATTTTGCACTGGTGTAAATAATGACACAAGGTACAAGACACTAGAGAATCAAGCCCTAGATGTTGTGCCAGTGTTGAATTAGGCAGCTCTGTCCTTAATATACTTCTACCCCAATATAATGCGAGCCGATATAACACGAATTCGGACATAATGCAGTAAAGCAGTGCTCCGGGGGGGAGTGGAGGGCTGTGCAGTCCAGTGGATCAAAGCAAGGTCGATATAATGCAGTTTCACCTATAACACAATAAGATTTTTTGGCTCCCCAGGACAGCATTATATTGAGGTAGAGGTGTATATCTATCTACCTATTGTGATAAAGTTCCTTCTCTACCTTGGTGGGTCCTGCACTTATTGGCAGATTTTACTAGCCTCTGAGATCTTCCTGTGTTGGATCAGGAGTTGGGAGGTTTTGGGGGGGAACCCGGGCCTACCCTCTACCCTGGATTCCAGCACAGGGCCCTGTGGACGGACTCCAGCTGTCTAGAGTGCCTTCTGGAACAGCTGAACAACAGCTACAATTCCCTGGGCTACTTCCCCATGGCTTCCTCCCAACACCTTCTTTGTCCTCACCACAGGCCCTTCCTCCGGATGTCTGTTAACACTTGTAATCCTCAGTCCTCCAGCAGCATGTCTTCTCACTCCCAGCTCCTTACACACACCTCAGTAACTGGAGTGAGAGCCTTTTTATACCAGGTGTCCTGATTAGCCTTAATTAATTCTAGTAACTTCCTAATTGGCTACAGGTGTCCTAATTAGCCTGCTTGTCTTAATTAGTTCTAGAAAGTTCCTGAGTGTTCTGGAATAGTTCCTGTCATCTTATCCAGGGAAAAGGAACCTGCTGAACCTGGAGCTAATGTATCTATCTTTGACCACTCTCTTGTAGCCATCTGGCCTGACCCACTATCTATCCACACACACACACATAGTTGCTGAATAATGCCAGATTGACAGTCACAGGACAGGCAGCAGCAATAACATCTTCTTCACATTATGCTGTTGACATGGCTTATTCCTGACGGTGAGGGAACCACTTCTCATGAGACTTCTGTCTTTGTGCCCATTCAGTCCTTGCCTTTTCTTTTCACACTGCCACCTAGTGCCAATAGCTTTGGTGAATGGATTTTGTAATACGGACATCTGCCCATTAGGAACTGGATTGAGAGCCCCATGTTCATTTCACATAATACATACAAACGGCTGTCAGAGAGTAACTATTTTCTTTTTCAGCATGGTCTTCTGCCATTATCCCATTTTTCCATCTAGGCCTCTCAAATGCTCCAAGTCAGATAGCCTTCCCCAATGAAAGCTGGATGTACCTCCCATTCCTACCCCCTGCTATCTATCAACACTGATCCCACACTGGCCATAGAAGAGGTATGTGACAAACTGACTGCATAATACTTCCAGCCCCTGCTGGCCCACTGACCATGGGACAAGCACATACCCATATCCCTGCTAGCCACAAATGTTTCAGTTATTTCTTATGAGCCCATTCCTTCAAACCCTATCCAAATAGAACATCCATTGAAGTGACTGCAATGTATACAGTGTACATGGGAAGACTGCACTATTGGGTCCAGTACACGCAGAAAACCAAACATGCATAATTAGTCATCATTATGAAGTGCCAGATTTCTACTAAAGAGAATTTGATAATTACTATAGGACTAAGCATTAAGATTAAAATTAGATAAATAATGAACAGGAATACAAGGATACTGTTGACTTAAAAACCAAATTGGGGCAAATCCTTAGCTCTTTACTCAAATTTTATTCACTCCTTACTCAAACCTTGATAAATCAATGAGAGCATGCCTGAGCTAAAATTGAGTAAACATTTCATAAGAGCCTCAAGATTTAGACCTTAGTTAAAAAGCATCATTAAAACCCTGGACTATTAGAGACGAAAGAATATTAAAAATCCAATTTTATACTGTTGATGCTGTTTGTTTATTTTCTGAATTTTCTTGGCCCAGACAAGCAAAATCAATGAAGTCAGTTTCACTTTTGTTTACCATCAGCTTCTCAGTGCTGCAAGATTTGAGTTGCAAACCCTGCAGAGGGAACAACTGGTTGTTTTGAAAACAACTGTTCCAATTGGAATGTTTATAAGAACTCTGAAACACTTCTATGGGTCTTAGGTTTTTGTCAAAGTTTTTTTTCACCTAATATCTAAATAACTTGAAGCTAGATTTGAGTTATTAATTTCCCTCTCACATTTGTAAACTCCTCACAATAGTAGCCATCTTCCCCAACACATCATTGTGGAAAAAACTTATAAAATTATATAGGAATGAAACTAATTGGATTATATAGGGACATATGCCATCAGTTCATAATCAAAATCCCTGTTTGGTATATCTCTGCTTAAAAACTAATGGAACAATATGGGCTGTAGAAATCAAGCAGGAGTCTCCTGAAATGACTTAAAACCTATAAAATCTAACAGAGTATGAGTTCCTGTCTATGGAATTTTTAAACCATCCTACAGAATTCTATAGCAGGGATCTCATTCTCCATTTAAATCTCAGTTTTATATAAATGATAATACATGTTTAAAAATGTTCTGCAGCTGTTCCCTTATGAGTAAGCTGGGCCTATGGAGAAAATGTGGAAATAGGAAAACTGAGTAATATTTACTATTATGATATATCCAACTCAGGAAATTACAACTGTGTATATTAAAATAAAAAAAGATTGATATTTATCTCTCCTCCTAAAAAAATTACTAAAAATAATTTGACTTAGTATTTATTTGGCATTTGGGTTTAACTATCTGGTATCCCCATATTTTGGCCCTGTTAAAAAATCCAGCACTCACTTTGATCTCACAGGAGTTAAAGAGACATATACGCACGCCATTCAGTCCAAAACTGCATTAGCTACAGGGCATGGCAAAGCATGAAATAACTGCTCCAGAGTACTTTCTCATGTGGGTGCGTTAGATAACTGTCTGCTCCAACACTAAAATAAAGCATACTGCGACCCACTCAACACTGCGGGGTTTTACTCTGTTAGACTGAAAGGGTTGGTAGGACTGGAACATATAGAACCCATAATATGAAGTTGGCTAATGTCAGGTCTTCCAACTCTGTTATACACCCCTGTGCCAAAAGACTTTCGGCTTTTGGAGTTCCAACTACAGCATCATATGCTGGCTTTAAGTTTACTTAGGCACACTCTCCCCTTTGCTTTTGTATACACATTGCAAACAGACTTTGTGACATGGACAGAGCTGAGTCTTTTGATAGAAAATACTTTGGTTTCACAGAGAATTAAATCATTTTAATGGAAAGTATTTTTTAAAAAGAATTTTAATTTTTTTCTTTCTGCTGGATGACAATAAATGTTTCTCGCATCCTGCTTTTCCCACTAGGCAATTCTTCTTTCCTGCGGTTTCCATATAATTAATTGATATTTTGTAATCTTCTTTAAAGTTATTTGGAAGAGTTGAGATAGGACCATGACTTCTGTTAATCATATATTAAAGAGTCCCAACATCAGTTTCACAAAAACTCACACAGATAGAAACCTGTGCTGTAAGAGCTCATACACACCTGTATTGGTTCAAAAGAAAGTGATGGGTGACTATAAATGCACACACATACTTCATGTGGGGAAACGGGAGGAGGGAATGCTAATATTCCAGCTCCATCCCTCCAGGCTAACCCCCAACAAAATGGCATCAAATGTTTCCCCATTTGAAACCCCTTAATTTTTGGAAATACTTCAGTTCCCTATATGCTCAAATCAGAGTTTCAAGGTTTGAGATTAGGGCGAGGGGGCTGTATCTTACTACAGTGACATGTAATTTGTAGCAATAAAAACAGTTGAAGTTTGTTGACCAAATGTTAATTAGCAGCCTGAGTTGAAAAGAGGCAGGAAAGGGAGTGGAAAACACTAAATTTCATTCCTGAGCTAACAGATGGACCACTGATTCTTGACAAAATGCTACAGAAAGCCACTGAAAAGTTCCGCTTAGGCCCTGGAAAAAAACGAATAAGATGGAGTGAATGGGTTCTGTATCTACAGAGCCAGTGGGTTATTTGCTGTTTTGGGTTTAAACTGATGTGGTTTGTCCTGAGAGAAGTCACTTTTGTAGAGATGAGAGAGTTATAAGATTCAGGATGTAAAAATACAAAAGATAAACCTGTTAGAACCAAAAGTTGTCTACTGCCCTAAAATAATGGATTTTTAATAAACATTTCAGAAGATGTGAACCCTGATAATGTGTTGAAGAATCTCTTGTACAATCCCAGGTGGGCTAGGAATATTGCTTTATGGACATGTGTTATTGTAAAGGCCCAACGGATTTTTTTAAAATAGTCTGCCTCTTGCTATTAAATAATTTGCTATTTTAAAAGGTCATTGTTATTGTCAAGAGATATCCACTGATCAGCGTCCATTTTCTATAATTACTCATGGATTCTCCAGAATGTTTTATATAACTCACTTCCACTCACTATATCTTAATTTTTATTTTTTTGTTAACAACACAGTAGCAGTTTTACTCTCCGACAGCACTGACAAGAGCTCAGATAAAAGCCCATTTTGGACGGATCTGTTTAACCAGCCTTTAGAACCCATGATAAGGCTAGCTTGAAAAACTCAACATTGTTAAATGGGCTATGAAACGCAACACAACCCCAGAAAAATAATAATAGTTAATCCACAGGCACACTGTATGTTTCAAATAACAAATACAAAGGTTATTTATGGAATGAAAATATGGTAAATAAATAGTTACTGTTTCTAGACAAAAATGGCTCAAAAGATTTCATAAATTGTTTCCACTGTAAAAGGATATCTACCTCCCCCCTCTAAATACACATACTGAAACACAAGCACAACCATGTATAAAGGGGGGAGGGCAATCAAAGATACAAACTCCCTCTTAGAAAGTTTGAATTCATATTAACCCAGTCATGCCTCTATGATGTTATATTCTAACTTTTATGTTGCTGATTTAATGTATCTCCCACTCCCTCTTAAGTAAAATAAAGAGTTAAAAAAATTAAAATAAATGCTTTAAAAATCCAACAGGGAAAGTACATGTACGCTAATTAAAATCACCTCCCCTTCTCCCCCCCCACTCAATTTTTAAAATAAAACTCCTGGCAGACAGAGTGGAACCTGCTTTCTGTTTTTATTTAATGTACAATAAACATGGACTTTAAACTTATAGTAGATATAAAACAAAGAACAAGAGTCAGAGTTAAACCTGGTCACTGGCAATATAGCTAAAACTCATTGGCAAATACTAACAAAAATCCATTTAACAGTAAATAAGGAGAACATGATATATGGACGGACAGATGGAACTGCATAAACAGAAAAGAAAAAGCAGAGACCCACAGACATACGGAGAGGGCTGTTTTAAAAGAGAGAAAGATATTGATTTACTTGGAACTAGTGTTGGAAAACAAACATATTTGTTTCCTTCATTGATGTTAAAAAAAAAAGTAATTAAAGTGAATCATAAGAGGGCACACCCTGAAATAAGTAGAAGGGGAAAAAACATTTGAAAAGGCTAAGGCCTTCTATAGATGTTCAAAATTTTAAGCTAGCAAATGGGCTTGACAAACTTACATCTCTATATTAAAAATCGAGAGGGTGGGGGTGAAAGAATAAATAAGTGTCATGGGGCAAGGGGGGGAACAGGATATTTTTTTTATAAAAGTTGACTGGCCTACCTTATTCCCCAGTCCTCAGTTTGTCTCCTCATAGTCGCTGTCTCCCTGGAAGTACAGTGTGAGTGGTAATGACTGCCTGCCTCCCTAATGAGTCCATTTTCCTGCTCTTGATGTTGTGTATATACACACACTGCAACCTACCTTACAAACCACAGAGACGGGAAAGGGAGTGAGAGAGAGAGAGAGAGAGCAAGCGAGAGTGTGAGAGGGAGAGAGAGAGAAAGGCACACACAGACAAAGCCCTCCTACCAGACAGCAGACAACCCTCCTTCCCCTATCTAGCAAAATACAACTCGGCTAATGCAGCAACAGGTTCAATACTGCCAGACTGAGACAGTGTAAAAAAGGTATATAGTGCAGATCAGGATTGCTGGCAAATAAACTGTTTACAGCCAGCTGGCTCCACCTTTCATATTTATGTTACAGAATGTTGGAATGCATTGTTTCAGACAGTCCATGTAATTATCATAAATACATTTTGTGCATATTAGCATGAAGCACTGAAATGTATCAGCCATCCTGCTCTGTAACCTTATAGCTTTAACACATGCAGGGAAGGTGTAAACATATCTCTTTTAAGAGGCAGGCTACACAAAGCCCACTGATGATTTTAAAGTCATGAGATCTTTCAAGAACGAAGCTCCCAAAGACAGGTTTCCCCAGACAATAGGGGAGCAGGGAAAACTGATTTGGAGGAGGAGGAAGTCTCTACAGGAGGTTGCTCAGTAAGCAAACTAAAAGAGAGGGCCATTCTCCCTAATATTCTCTTCCCCCAGTATATACGTATTAGTAAGCTTCTGCCCCTAGGGCTATAATAATGAACTGTGCTTATGTCTGAACAGGTGCAATGCATATAGTACATAGTGTTGCAAGGACAGAAATAAATCCCTCAAGTAAAGAAATCTTTTTCCAATGGCAACCCGGCCAAGGTTATTTAAAATAAAGGTCTGGGCCGAAAACTACTCCCCCACCCCCATTTTTCTCACGGGGAGGGGAGAAAGGGGAGAAAAGCAGTAGACTGATGATGTCTACAGAAATCTCAAATATTACAAAAAAAATCTGCCGCATCTAGAGAAAATGTATGGTTTACATCAGTTCTACACCCTGCCCCTAAAATGTTGTAACAGCCCTCCTGAACACACAAACTTGATGTGATCATGCACACAAAACTTCCCTTGACTTAAATGAGAAGTAAGGCTGGAGGATCAGGAGACTAATGATACTTTGTACTTACACACATCACCTTGCAGCCAAGGATCTCAAAGCATTTTTCAAAGGTAGGTACAATTATTATTGCCCCAATTTTAGATGGGGAAGCTGAGGCACAGAGAGGTGAAGTGATTTGCCCAAGGCCCTGTAGTGAATCAGTGACATAGCTGAGATTAAAATCTAGCTCTCCTGGAGCCTAGTCTAATACTTTAATTACAAGGTAACACTGCATCCCACGCTAAGTGTTTATTCTCCCACCAATATGTCTAAATCGTATTGCTCCTGAGTGGACGGCTTAGTGGTTTAAATAGCAGGTCTGAAACATCTAGACTCTCTAGATCCACAAATTTGAATCCTAGCAGCTGACTGGCTCTTCATGCTTCATACTGAGCCTACATAATTTTAACTAGTCTGTAGCTGGTGATTTTCACCTCCTTATGGTGACCGGTATATCCTTTTCTACTTAAATAGCAAATGCTCCCTTTACAGAGTGATACACAGTAAATAGAGAGAGATTAGGCATGTTTTTCAGAAACAACCTTCCCCACAAATCAACAAACACTGTTCATATTTTAGTGGTGAGCGGCAGGGAAATATATACAATCGGAGAACTTAAAGATGGAAAAGATTCATTAGGGTCACCAGTCCTTCTCCTTAAGTAATACTGGGGCAAATTCACTGCTGATATCAGTGAGGGAAACACTACTGAAGTCAATGAAATTACTCCACATTTATACAGGTGTCTCTGACATCAGAATTTGGCCCTAATAGGGGACTGAGTATGAAGAGGCCTCTAATTATGGTTCTGCTGGCTATGGATGTGTCACTTCATCTCTGCCTCAGTTTCCCCATCCGTAAAATGCATCTAAGTAATAAATACTCTCCTCACAAGAGAGCTGTGAGGATTAATTTATTAACATTTGTAAATTGCTTTGGCCTTCAGAGGAAGATAGAAAGACAAAGTATCATTATCATTATGAGGAAGAATATAGAACCTAAGTTCAGGAGATTTACTGATAAGCATGAGTTGACCTATGTGAAACTCAGCATCTGAAATTCACTGGGATTTACATTTCATATCACCTTGGTAGTCCCTGAGATTCAAATCCAAAAATATAGATAGAGATCCAATTCAGGACCTCAGAGATAAACAGCCCTTAATATTTGGGGGCAACTGGAATTGGATCCAGATCTGAGCTTCTTGGTTCACTCTCATCTAAGTACAGTGGATTCAAATCAGAAAAAAAGGAGATCTTAACCCCAATCATATTTTGGAGAAATTCAGACTTGGATCTGAATCAGAGAATCAGATCTGAGCCCTTCAACCTTAAGGAAGCTTAGATACAAATTAAGGCCCTAGAATTGAAACTGAACCTCTTAAGCTTTGGGAAAGTTCAGATATGGCTCTGAACCAGAGAACTGGATCCAAACCCTCACAAGTTGATGGAAGTTTAGATCTTAATCAGAACTAGATCAGAACTTACTGTATCTTTTTAGAATTTCAGATCTGTATCCAAATTGGAAAAATAGATCCAAGTTCCCTCAAGCACTCGGGAAGCTTGGATCTGGATAAGAACTGAAGAGCTGGATTTGATTCCCATCTAGCTTTGGGGATGTTCAGATCCTGGTTTGAAAAGGAGCCCCAGAAACAAACCAGGAAAATTTGAATGACGTTTGGTTTGAACCATAGTACCTGATCTGGACTCCCTCAAGCTGTCAGGGAGTTTGGAGTCACATATAAGCCAGAGAGCCCGGTCCAATCTGTCTCAAGATATGAAAGAGATTGCATCTTGAGCTGAACTGGAACTGATCTTCCCGAATCTTTGCAAAATTCAGCTCAGCATCTGAGTCCTCTCAAACTGTAGGGAAGCTGAGATCCGGATTTCAACTTCCTAGCCTGGGATCCAAACTACCCCATCTTTCCAATCTGACACCTGCTGGGAATCTGGAAAAGTTCAATTCTCGATCCAAACTCTGCAACACAGGCCCATCTCTACCAAATCTTAAAGCAAAAATCCACTAAAACTGTCCAGAGAAACCAGAGGAAGAATCAAGAAGAATCTGTTAGTTATCTTCCCCATGCACAGGCAATCTGGAAGCTTTCCCTGCAGGCAGAGGCAGCTAAGAGTATGTCTGAAATGGTGTCCCCAGGGGTGTAGGCAGTTGTGTGCCTCATGGTAATGGTGGTGGTGGGCTGAAAGCAGAGACAGTTGTCAGATGTGGTGTCTCTCTCTCCCCTTTAGTAGAAATAGTTAGGAGATGTGGGGGGCCCTGTAAGCAGTGGCAACCGAGGAGACAAAGATTCAGACTTTGCAGAGCCCTGGGGCTAAAATCTGCTGCTATCACAACACCACATAGCCCTGTAAATTCTGTCCCCTCCAGCAAACCTAACATGAAGAAGGAGCAAGCTACCTTGATTCACTAGTGTTAATATCACAGTCATGATTCACATGCATCTGAGAACAGGCAAGGTCTCCCTCCCTGACCACTGAGATCTCAGCCTGACTGAGGTACAACATAGAAACCATGGGCCTGATTTTCCACTATCTTGTAACTCATGCAGCTGGCTATTTAAACCTATCCAAATGAGGTTGTAAAACACTACCAGAGGCATATGTGAATGGAGGATTTTGATTGGTGGTGTTTTGCAAATGTATAAATGGTAGCACAAGATGCAAGGCTCTGGGGAATCAGGCCCTATGACTCTGATATTAAGCTGATAGAGTGATAACTAGAAGACAGTAACAATCCTTTATGCTTGTGTGGTGGCTTCCATCAGAGGATCTCAAGATACTTTACAGACATTGCTTGATTTAGCCTTACAACCTTCCTGGGATATAGTGAAGTACTATTATTTCCATTTTAGAAAGGACAGAGAGTCAGATTCATCCTTGATGTAACATCATATGGTTTATGGAGGTTGAGACAAAAATATATTACATTCCATTTATAACATTAGGCATCTAAATCCATATTTTGGTACCTAAATAAAAATAGGTTGATTTTCAGAAGTGCTGAGAACCAACAGCTTCAAATGAAGAAAATGGGAGCTGCAGGTGCTGAGCACTTCTGAAAATCAGACCATTTATTTTAGCTGTCCAACTTTAAGCCTACAAGTTTGAAAATGCTGACCTAAGTCACCTAAAAAATCAGTGGCAAAGCTGTGAAAATAATCTGGAAGTCCTGACTTCCAGGCTGGTGCTCTAACCAGTACATGATGCTCTATCCTTCTCTCCTCCTTAATCTCTGTTGTCTTTCCTGTCCAGGGCTGGGTTTTTTGGGGAATTGCAAACTAAGCAGCTGCAGGAGGATGGCATCTCCAATAAAGCCTTAAAATTAATGAAATAATGACAGTCTCCTAAAGGTGGGTAAAGAATCACAGTGATGCGCACAGCAGAGGCCCCATCTACAGTTCCTGGAAGGAGCTGCAGAAGCCTTAAGAACATGCTGATCTTCGTTAGTAAGGGGAAGATTGGGCGAACCCACCAGAACTGACATTGCTGTGAAAGCTTCTTTGCTTGCAAGGGACAACATTCTGCATGGCAGGCAGTCGGTGATGGAAAGAGCATACTTTCGTGCCAAAGAATATGTTCTACGGTATGTTCCTCAGTTCTCTCTTTTTAAATCCCTTTTCTATTTCATACTCCCATGCTCACTGTCATGGTATGTTCGGACACCTCTTCTAAGCAGCAACAGTTGGAAGATGCTAGAACTATGTCTAAAGGTATAATCCTGCTCCCATTTAAATCAATAGGAGTTTACCAGTTATTTTAACTGAAGCAGGATTGAACTTCAAGTGAGGACACTGATGCAGAGATATCGGCTCCATGAACTGTCTGGTTGTCTTGCTCATCCTTGTGATAAGTCAGAACATCTCTTTTTAATACGTCACACTGACAAACTGCAACTTCACCAGTGCATCCTGGTACTTCTCTGAAGCACTTTTTACCAGAATGCCCAGCATTGCTGCTGGGAATAGGAGCTTTTGGGCAATTTCCAAATGCAACTGACCCAGGGCATCCACAACATTTGGGATCTCATTTTGGCTGCTGTAGGCTACACTGCTTCAGCTGGTCCTGAGGGAAAGACCTCCTCCCAGGCATTGCAACCAACTAGCACAATTGCTTCTGTGAGTTGACACAAAGTGCTATACAAGGTGTTACAAGTTTGTTTGTTGCAGCACTCTTTCATTTAATACAGGCAGACTCTAGAAGCACTAAGAACAATATGTCTAAACCCTATTACTTCTAGTTAGCCCCTGCCACACCATACTCAGGTCTCCTGGACTCCCAGGGTGCATCACACCATCCTGCTACCATACAGTCAGAACTGGTGATTCAATTGTCTCTATCGATGTCCTGCAGTGTGTGTGCAACTTTGTTCAAATGTAATGAGGAAGATGCCAATTAAAAAACCACAAGAGCCCTGCAGTTCAGTAGCCTGATTCAAATTAGATACCTGTATGAAGTGATTAAAAAATAGGTTTTCTAAACTTAAGGATAACAAGAGGACAGTGTGTTTAATTTATATCAGCAGGGGTCAACAAAAATGTAAAAGGACTATGGAAATACTTCTTATCCCTTCAGAACTGCTGTTGAAGATGCACTGAAGAGAGAAGGAGAGAATTACAATGTGCTTTTGGTGTGCTGCACAATGCACAGCATCTCAATAGCTCTCTCATCTCAGTAGTCATTACTGAAAGCCAGACCCACTTCAACAAAATAATACTTTCTACTAATATAGCAGCTTTCATCCACAGATCTCACAATGCATTACAGACAAATTAATCTAACCTTACTACTCCCTCAGTTAGGAGAGCTGTTATTATTCCCATTTTACAGATAGCAAAATGGAGGCAAAAAGAGCAAATTGCTCACTGAGAACAGAACTCAGATGTTGGACTCCCAGTCTCTGGGCCGGCTCTGGCTTTTTTTGCTCCCCCAAGCAAAAAAAAAACCAAACTAATAACAAACCTGCGGGGCGGCCGGAGCACCAAAGCGAAAAAAAAAGCAAACCATGAGCAAAGAAGCAAACCGTGCAGGGCGGCCGGAACATGAGTGCAGGGGGACTCCTGGCGCTGCAGACGCACCCTGGGCAGCAGGGCGGAGGGTTGAGGGAGCGGTGGGGGGGAGAGAGAAGGGAGGTGGCCAGGGCTTCTACAGACCTGGCACCAGCTGGAGCAGACAGAGGGCACAGCCCGCTCCCAGCAGGGCATTCCCTCCTCTGCGCCGCCCCGCCCCCCTACAGGGCAGCTGGAGCGGTGAACCAAAAAGAAAAAAACCTGTGAAGCAAAAAAAAAAGAAAACAAAGAAGAAGGATTTGAGGGAATGCCACCCCTTAGAATCTGCTGCCTCAAACACAAGCTTGCTCGGCTGGTGCCTGGAGCTGGCCCTGCCCAGTCCCATACTCGAACCATTAGAGTACACACCCTCTTTGTATCAGTTACAGGATCTCAATTAACCCAGTCCATTGACAAGAGTGGAATCACAGCCTCTAAACTGTAGCTGATTTCTCCCAATATTATTTAATCAAGTGTCCTGACAAATATTATGGGCCAGATCCTAAACTGGGGAAAACTGACATCGTTCCGTTAACTTCAATAGTGCTATGCCAATTGACACCAACCGAGGATCTGGGTCCAAGTCATAATGTAGTATCACTGCATCATAACCCACATCCTATATGATGATCCTTTGCTATCATGTGACCTCACTGCATGATGACGGCATCCAAATGTCAGGATGATGTGTACATTTGCATCACCACTCTCAGGTGACGTTGGTCCCCTAAAAAAAGATACTGTGTACTGTTATGACAGCGAGTCGTGACACAGAATCACTGAAAGCAAGTTTACATTAGGGATTTTTGCACCTCCGTAGATCTACCAGTGCAAATCCCCACTGTTTCAATGGATGCCGTGCATCTATGCTGGGGGTCTGCACCAGTAAACCTTACATCAGTCCAGAAAGCCCTAAGGGAGACAAACCCGGAGACATGACAAGTGGAGATGCAACTTCACAACAAAATGACACTTTACTACACTACCAGATCAGAGAATAATAAAATGAATAAGCTCTATTCCCTGCTCCTCAGCACTAAACACACACACATACATTTGGGGTCCTCAATTCTTTAATATTTTTTAAATAAATAAACCTCCTCAGTCCCTTTATTGTGCTATAATTATTGGCACCTAGTAAAGCCCATAGCTCCACTATCTAACTATGCATCTGTTTTTTCTGCCCATCCACTAAGTTTATGGGATGCTGGACATTACCTTTATTTGCACCAGTGGACAATTCATGACCGATTTAGCTGTTCGGCTACTGTATAAGACCCACTCCCACGCAATACAGTTAAAACGCAATGGGATCTTGTTACATAGCCTAGTCCATTGTGCAAGGCACCCTCAGTTATATAATTATAAGGTTCCCAAAGGCTACCTATAATTGAATTATAGGGTGCCTCGTGGCATTTCAGGCAACATTTAAAGGACTATGAAATTTGAGCAGTCCTCTTGCCATCTGGAACAAGAATGAGACACCCCATGATTCAATTATAAATACCCTCTGGGAGGCAAAGAATTAGACTATGAAGTGGTTTTACAAACTAAAAATATTCTTATTTTTTAAAAGGAAAAAAACATTGTAATGAACTGGTCAGTACGTGCACTGACCACTGTCTTCTACTAGCTAGAATTGGAATTGCTTAACTTTGCATCAGAGGTTCTATACTACTATGAGAGAGTCTCCTTTGGCTCAAGTAGTCGGGCCTGTGCAGCCTGTCCTTACTGTCACTAAGAGGTTTCAGGTGGCCACTGCATAGAACATAGTGAAAAACACGGACTCCTAATAGGTATAGAGTTATAATATTCTTACTGTATTCACATCAAATTATAATGAACAATACTCTCTATGGCAACTGCCTAATGAGTATGGGCCAGATCCTTCAGTGGAGCTGCATTAATTTGTAGCAGCTGAGGAACTGACTCTAAGTGTGCAAAAAAACAAGAGAGACACATCACTAGCAAAGGCTTCGGAGGCTAGGATTTTGATCCCCCAGATGTAAGTGAGGGAGTTTTTTCTCACTAGTCTGTGAGCTTACAACCAAGTCGCATGAAAAACAGTTGGGCCAACATTTTCAAAAGTGGTCATTCATTTTAGATATTAATTTCGAGACAACTAGAATCTGATTTTCAAAGGTGCTGAGGACCCACAATTCCAGCTGAAATCAATGAGAGCTGTGGGCGCTTACTATGTCAGAAAATCAGACCCAGATATGTAGGTACCCAAAATTATTGGCCTCTTTTGAAAAAACTGACTCTGATGTGGGTCAAAACAAGGAAAGAAAAATAAATAAATACATTCACTTTTTTTTTTTTTTACCATTTTACAGAGTACGTACAAAAATATCTATGTAGAAAGGAGAACTTGGCAACAAAAGACAGTACTGCCAACTCCAAGCATTCAAAATCCATGAGTCAGGGCCCCAAATCATGAGACTAAAAATTATTGGACTTCTGGGTTTTGAAACTTGGGTCAAGTTTTCATACTTTAGTATAGAACTAGGAGGACTAGAAAGTTACCTTTTACTAAAAAGTGAATGCTCACATGTTCACTTGATTCCAGGAGCTAGGGCTTTAAGAAAAACATCAAATATCTGGGAATGGCTGAGCCATTATGCACATTGAATCTATTTTCCCCACGTTAAGTATCTTGTCAAACTGTCTTAAATGGGCTATCTTGATTATCGCTACAAAAGTTTTTCTCCTGCTGACAACAGTTCATCTTAATTAATTAGCCTCTTACAGTTGGTTGGGCAACTCCCACCTTTTCATGTTCTCTGTACGCATATATATCTCGTCACTATATGTTCCATTTTATGCATCCGATGAAGTGGGCTGTAGCCCACGAAAGCTTATGCTCAAATAAATTTGTTAGTCTCTAAGGTGCCACAAGTACTCCTGTTCTTTTTGCGGATACAGACTAACATGGCTGCTACTCTGAAACCTATCAAATATCATGAGACTTGAGATAAAATCAGGAGAGTTGATGACAATAGTGAAAAGAAGCAATATTGGGCCCCACTACGATACTGATTGCTGCCCCATATAAATCCCTGAGGTGTCCAGGGAATAATTTTCCCAAGCACAGGCACTGTGTAAGCCTGCCATATGAAACGTAGCCCTGCCATAAGGAAATCTGTAATCAGGAAGTCACAAACATGGCATAGTCACCTTTTTCCTCACCTCTAGGAGGTACAGCACAAAATCCAAGGTGCACAAAAATATCCTGAGCTCTGCTTCTGCTGTTCCTCGGCAGACCAAACGCTGCAAAGGGTGCTGTGGCCAGTAACAGTGCAGAGCACAGAAAGTTAACCAATAAAACTATCAAAAAAGCTTTCGTATTATTATTCTGAGGAATCCACTCCAGCAATTGAATTAGAGACCTCTGTATCCAAAAGCACTGAACCATCTTATGAAGAATTCACTGTTTCACTAGTAATGCAACAAATTAAGGGCCAAATCTTAATCATCTGTTTCATACTTCATGGGACTTTGTGTGTGTAGATGAGCAGGATTTAGCCCTGATGATCCTTAAAGCGTCTAGTCACAAGAAGACACTAGTGAAGAGAAAACAGCTAGATGCATTAAAGCAAAAGGTTGTCCTTGATTGAATATTCTTTGATTTTATATAAACATAAGATCTCATGCCTGATCTCAACGAAAAACCCAGCAAGACTGGTTCCAATTAGAATGTAGTTCTTTGCCTGGAGGTGAATATTTCTGGATGGTTTGAACACAGTTTGTTCAGCTGTTTTACAGTATGCATTTGGAGGTGCATTTTTAAAAAAACTAAATATTAATTGAAATTCTCTTTGGTGGAGAGAGAGAGGGAGTGTGGTTTTTATTATTAAAAGCAATGCAAATTAAAAGCAAAAGACTATGTTAATTCAGATTTCAACTACACAAGAGTCAGAGTTAAAAGGCCCAATTCTGTAAAAATCAGAGGAAGCTCCACTGAAGTCAGTAGAGTTATATCACTATAAACCTGGCCTAAGTGAGATTACAGCCAAGGTTCCTGGAGAAAAAACTCTTCCCCTTTGCATACATTGTATTTTTTACTACAAGGTCTTTCATACAGGAGCATACAACACAGGTTAAGGTGTCATAGTGTTTGCAAAATGACACGATGGAAAAGAACTACGCTATGTTTTATACTGCTCTTCCAGTCAGGCTTTGCAAATACACTCAGTTGTAAACAAACTGGTGTGTACAACAGCATTTTTTATAACTGCATAAATGATCTATGATCATGTAATAAGAGACCTCCATTGTAATGTCTATGGAATTAAGCACAATTCAGGTTGCAATTGCTGGAGGGACTTTAACTTAAATTTCTTGACTTTCAGTCATTTAAAATATCAACTATAATGTTCCATTCTTTTTTTTTTTTTTTGCTTTCAATTTGTTTAATTTCCAGATTTCTCCTGCTTTGAGGGCACGCTGGAAGCATTTGATAGATTGATTTCCTTCAATAATAGATTGATAAAAGGCATTTTATATTAACCGCTACATTGCCAGCCTCCTAGTCTACCTGCTGAGTTTTACTGCAGTTTACAGTGAAGTCAATACAACATCAGGATATAACTCATATATCTGACATCAGTGTGCATTTAACTAGATATACCTGCTACATTAGGTAGCAGAATGTAGGTTAAGGACATAACTCAAAAAAAAAATTATAGTTGCCTGAGAATTAATGGACATCACCTCTACCACAGTATCCTAGCCTCACAGATTTGAGGATCATAAATAGAATAGACCTCAGGACTTTCAGTTTAAAAAACAACAGTGCTCCCACCTGAGCTAAAGGAAAGTCTCTATTAGCTGCACAAGTATTAAGGCTTACATCCTCCGTGTGCAGCCAAGAGATGGAGACAAAAATCTCATCCATTTCTTCAGGTCTGATATTCTCTCAAATAAAGGATACAAGTACCACACATATATTCCAGCCTATACAACACATAGCCACAGGTTTGGGAAAACTCATGCTCAAAATCTGGGATTCCCCAGTCTTCAAATAAACAAATAAATAATGCACAACAATGAAACACAAGTTGTAAAACACAAAGACATGAGATAGTGTTGCTTATCTATCTGAAATTCCATAAACTCTCACTGCAAATAAGTGTATCAATAAGAATTTTTCATGTTATCCATTCACTATTTAAAACAGACACAGGAAAGGGGAGTCCAGGGGTCACTGGACAAAATTAAGGGGTGATACATTCTGAAACGCCACTCTTAATCCAAGCTACAACCAGTCATGATGCGAAAATGTGATCACACTTGTAAAAATGTTCATAAATATAATCATCCCTTTTCTTTCTTGTGTTCTTTGATAAACAGTGAAATAGTCAGCAATTATGACATTTATATGATCACCATTAGACTTCAGAGTTAATGGCCCAGTTCACACCTCCCAGACCTATAATTTCAAGCTGTCTGCAGACAGCATAGCAACAGTTCACATCCAGTTCATGGTTTAAAGTTTATATTTGTGGCCATAAGGGTTAGAGGCTTACTATTTTCTAAATCACAGCTTTAATTTTAGAGCACAAAATGGCAGCCCCCAAGCAAAAGCACCAGCTCGCCAAGCTGCCAAGAGTTAGCCCCGTCTGGCCTCTGCCATAAAAAAGCAAGGCAAAAGACTTACAAGCTCTCAGTGCTATTTGCAAAGCTCAAGCTCACCCAACTTCACCTACAACAGGTGTTCCCTTCAGTTCAACAACGTTCATTGATTAAAACAGCTCAGGACTTACAAATTTTCAAATCCATCTTCTTCCATTAATTTTAATGGAAGATAGCTGTCTAAATCCCAGAGATGGCTTTGCAAATCTCTGCTATTGTGCTTAAAGAAACATATGAGATGCAAATATTTTGTACATCACAGGAGAAGGAAGCTGAAAACACTCCTATTAAAATTGATGGGTTAGATCAAAGAATGAAATCTATCAAAAAAACAGATGAACAGAATGGGAAGTAAAATAAGGAAGAAGAGCATAAGCTAAGTACCTCTCCTTAAGAAGCATGAAATAACTTCCCTTAAGGGTGTATAAGAATACGTTTCCAGTCTTTCTAACTGAAGCTAACAGGAGTCTGGATTAAAAACGTGACATTACTGAGAACAGAAGGCATACTAAGGGTCCCGGCAAACAGTCTGTAAAAATTGGTGAGCAAATTATTATTGCCTTAACTACCCAATATCATGAGTCTGTGGCCACAAATGACTTCACCACTGCCATTACATCCCCACTGCAGGACTTCCTGGCTGTACAGGGGATAGAACTCAGGATCCTTTGAATCCAAAAGTATAGCCCACACTACTTGAACAAAGGTGCCACATGCACACTATCTTATTATCAATGAAAGAGAGCCAAGAAGAGTAATAGGCAACTGGAAGAACTTTACAGGAACTGATGGCAGATGAGAATGGAAGTAGTCAAACACTAAAGGCAGCAAGACTGGTGCAAATTTGGATAATATAAACATTTCTCTTTCTAAGATGGAACCCTCTGATGCACAGTAGGTATAAGAAGATGCAATTTAAAAAAATCCCTAATAAAAGACGGGATTGATGAGATGGTGCAATGCCAGGCAAAACTGCAGTACGTTTATTCTGTTATATCAGATTTGCATCTAACCTGCTAACAAGTATGCAAACTGACTAGGAGTATTGCAAGTCTAGACAACACAATTATTCCAGAATGCTTCTCTACAATCGGATGGTCCAAAAGGGATGTAACTGTAAAAGTAGTGATAAATTATTGCATTTTTGTTGCTGTTATTTATAGCCAGTTCAGCAAGGAATGTGAGATACATTTTATTTAAGATATATTTTCATATATAACAACAACCCAAATGGGATTATTGCAAATTTTCTTTTTTAATGCTTGTCACTCTGAAGCATTGATAGGAACATAACATATATTGAAAAGCATTTTGATACTAGAACTATTTGACTCCAATTTTAATCTGAGTGAAAAAAAAATAACCATTCTAAAAAGTTAATAGAGAAATGATGAAAACATCAAGATATTTGTTCCTTTTAGGAAACAGTAAGAAATTTATCAAATTGCATAGCAGCCTATCTGGGAAAGAATGGTGTCACTGATGATTGGAGAGAGGGATATAGATAGTGAACAGAACCATTTGTCACTGAATGTTGTGGATAGTCTAATTGGTGTAGATGTGAACAGGTATGACTGCTTGGTTTTCAAGGATCTAGAAACTTCTGGCTCATGACAAGGGCATTTGATAGTGAAGTTGTATAGAAAGCTGGCTAGCTCATCTCACTCTTCATTCTTCACAGCACTGAATTCACTAGATAGTTGTTTCTCATTCTAACTGTAGTCAATAAGAAAGATTCTGATCAATGCTACAAACTGCGTTCAGTGTTTAAAGATTACCAAACGTCAACGTATGGAATTGACTCATCATGTTTAAAGTTGAATGAAGTGAGAGGAAACAAGTGTCTGAATGGACTGACATAATGAAAAGAGATAATTCTTGTAAAGTAACATGTAAACATTGTCAATAAGTGTTAATGAGCAAGATAGGACAGATTTATGCCCATCTCAAAAAGTACAGAAAGTTTTGCTTCTTCAGATCCTCGAAGATCAGATGTACCTTTGATGAGTTTGATGATCCCGAAAGTGATTTTCAGTGCCATCATCATAATTGAAATGTAGCTGCAATGTCAATTTAAGTCCAACCCTCTTACTAACTCTTCAATATCAGCTATCTTAGTTTGTCTTCAGCACCCCCAAAAACTGCAAAGATCAGTAAGTGATTATGCTATAAAAACAATTGGAACTTGAAAAGAAAGATGCAATCTTCTTTTATATGAACATTGTCTTCAATGGAGCAATTTAAAAAACTGACTGAAACACTGCATTCAGACAGCATTCAACTTGGAGGTCCACTACTAGATGCTCGAAGTGCAACAATTGGGGGGTGGGGAGGGGAAATGAATGGAAGAACTAAAAGAACCAACAGTGACATTAATGCAAGATGGCTAGATGAACAAAAGAAATTACCTAATAATGGCTAAAGCATCCACACAGGAAAATGTGTTATTTAATAACACTGAATTCTATGTCAAAAATTAAAAGCACAAATATTGTTATGAAGTTGCTAAAGATGCGATCCAAGAATGCAGAGGAAAGCATGACAAAGAGATCTTTGCTATTTGCTCAGACAACAGAAATAAGATGAAAAAGAAGAGAGAATTTCTCAAGTGCAATCTTCTAGACTTTTGATGTTCCCCACTGTATTTCAACATCACTAAGAGAGAAAAACTCTAAGAGTCATAAATTACATTGTGGAAGTTCAAAAATTCTTCAGAAACCACCATCTACTTAACTGACTGAGCAAAAAGAGGCACATCTTCCTGAATCTTCCTGACTGAGCAAAAAGAGGCACATCTTCCTGAGAGTTGTTACTGGGGAATGGGGGCATCATGGCCCCCATTCCCCAGTAACAACTCTCAGGAAGATGCATCAAGTTACATCAAGTTACAACGTTTGCATCAAGTTACAAGTATGGTGAAATTTGCACTGACAACAAGGAGGATTTTGATCAAAACTTAGCCTGCATGATATACAGCAAGAAACTTTAAATAGAGGCACTACATTCACAAAAGACTTAGATTACAGGCCAATGACACTATGGTTGGAACCTCAGTGGAAGTGTGGTGTCATAAACAGATAAGAAAAGTTAATAGCACAGAAGTACTTTATATCTCTTTGACTGTAAAGGGTTAACAAGTTCAGTAAGCCTGGCTGTCACCTGACTAGAGAACCAATCAGGAGACAGAATAGTTCAAATCTTCAGGGAGGAAGTTTCTGTGTGTGCTGATTAGTTTTTTGGTTGTTGTTCTCTGGGCTCGAGGGACCAACGTGCAACCAGGTTTCTCTCCAATCTCCTTGATAACAGGTTCTTAGATTCCAAATAGTAAGTACGAGATAGATAAAGCGAGTTAGGCTTATGTTTGTTTTCTCTTTATTTGCAAAATGTGCATTTGGCTGGAAGGAAGTTTACATTGTTGTATTTGGCTGAAAGGAGTTAAAAATTGTATTTTGGCCTGAAAGGATTTTATTTGTACTTGAATTAGCTTGAAGCTGGGAGGCGTATTCCCAGTGCCTATAGCTAAAAACCCGTACCTATCATCTTAAATTTAGAAGATAATTTTTATGTTTTTTCTTAATAAAAGTTTTCTTGTTAAGAACTGACTGTTTTTTTTTATTGGTGAACCCCAGGGGAGGGGTCTGGGTTTCACCAGGGAATTGTGGGGAGAAAGCGGAGGAAGGGTGGAGAGAAAGGCTAATTCTCTCTGGTTAGAATACTCTCTCTCTCAGGAAGGAGTCTGGGAGGGAGGAGAGAAAGGAGGGAGAAGGGGAATTGTCCTCCTCTGTTTTGTGATTCAAGGTTTTGAATCACGTTGATCTTCCAGGGAACCCAGGGAAGGGAAGCTGGGAGAGGCACGGATGGGGGAAAGGGTTACTTTCTTGTGTTAAGATCCGAGGTCTGGGTCTTTGGGGTCCCGGGCAAGGTTTTGGGGGGACCAGAGTGTACCAGGCACTGGAATTCCTGGTTGGTGGCAGCGCTACAGGTTCTAAGCTGGTGATTAAGCTTAGAGAAATTCATGCTGGTACCCCATCTTTTGGACGCTAACGTTCAGAGTGGGGAATTGTACCATGACATGTGGTTTGATCTAATTAACAAAGAACTAAAACCACAGAAGGACAAAATAAAAAGTTATTCAGTGGCCCCTTGGAATCTTTGGAATCTTTCAATTTCTTAGCTGACATGACTGATCCCAACCAGAAAGGTAAGGGGTAAAACCTGGAAAAAGATGAAGAGATTGATCAAACATATTCCTTACATTTCTTGTACCCTGAAAAACTAAATTTACCCTAAATCTCTATTTACAAAGTAGGTTGTGTCACAGTGTATTTAATCAAAATGGTGGGAAAATTTGGACGTTAAATCACAGAAGACAGGAAAATTCAATTCAGAATTGTTGGTTTTCAAATCACCTGCACTTCTGTTCAACCAACTCAGCATCACTTTTACATACTTTTAGTCTGTTCAGATTGACTTGACTAGGTGGTAAAAGCAAATAAGTCACCAAAAGTGCACTAGTGCGTAAAGCTAGATACAAAAGAGTGATAGGCCTAGTTAGCAGGCTGAGGATTTCATTAGTCCGTTCTTGTGTCTTACTTACAGAACTGCAAAATTTTCATTTTGGACAATATATTCCTTTTTGTGTTTTATGAGTAAATATACTTATGAAATGAATCACATAGCTTGTGGATAGTGTTTCATTTCATTAAATCTTTGTGGTTTTTTGAGGGGTTTTTCAATTTTAAGTAGTTTTTTTCCCCCCAGGCTGAGAAAAAGATCAGAACCCCGTTTTGCTCTCCTCCCAGTGGAGGACAGGTATTTCAGCTAAACAACTGTGAAAATGCGTTAGCCAGTCCAATGTCTTGTGGAAGTAGCAAGACCCAAATCCTCAAAGGTATTTAGGTGCCTAACTCCCATTGATTTCAATGGCAGTTAGGAGCCTAAAGACCTTTGGGGATCTGGGCCTAGAAAACTTTCATTTATTTAATAGTAAAAGATGGGCTTAAAATTACTTTTTAATTGAGAAAAATATATAACAGAGAGTTTGTAATTTCTGTAGAACTTCAAATGAAACCCAGGATTATATACATCTTTGGTAAATTGTGTATCATTGCTAATTTTGCAATGTAAAAAATAAAAGTAAATGAAAAAAGAAAGTGATGTAGATTGATTTGTGTATCTATTAATATTATATATGAAAAGAAAAAGAAGAAAAGGAAAATAAACACTATGTAATCCAGTTTTGATGAAGGTTGGACAATTTGGAGACCAATAAAGTGAGTCACAGGTATTGACTCAGCATGACAACAGGAGCTCATTCTTGCATTTTGACTGAAGGAAACAAACAGTCAATGGGTTTAAACTTCATTCTTTCTTTAAAAAAAAAAATCACTGAAATATTTCCACCATATTATTCTCCTCTCTCATGTCTCCCCTTGGGTCCTGTTGTGTCTCCAGTGCATACTGAATTTACTAACTGCCACAAAATTCAACTAGCATTAGATCCAACACACACTCAACCTTTGGATGTGACAGACTATAAAATTAACTCAAAGAGGTGGACTCTCATTCCACTTTTAAGTCTCTCCATATTTATATTTCACAGGTAGTGTTTGCTGGGCCACTCACAGATGGACTGCAAGGCATCTCAGCACACGGGGGACTTTTGCAAAGTCTACTATGTCCTTGCCTGCGCCTAGTCTCCCCAACATGGGAGATTTTGTACTCCAAGTATTAACAATATGATATATTTGCCACCTGTTAAATCCACAGTATTGCCTACTCATGGATTTGGCAATTATATGATGGCTGAATTTATCTAAAAAGCTAGAATTATAGCTAGAATTCTTCTGTCCTAGTTTGTCTCTAGGAGCTTGAATCTACAAGATGCTGGGCACCTCCCTGAGAGGGACTGAATTGTCTCAACTCCCAGTGAAATCAGTCTGTCCTATCTCGGGGACTCTCTTTCTGCCCTGCCACCCCCACCAACACGATACAGTTCTGTGGTGATCTGGAAGCCTACTTTCGCCGTCTGCGACTCAAAGAATACTTCCAGGACAACACTGAACAGTGCACTGATACACAGGTACCCTCCCACCAACAGCACAAGAAGAAGAACTCCACATGGACTCCTCCTGAGGGTCGGAATGGCAGTCTGGACCTATATATTGAATGCTTCTGCCGACGTGCACAGGCAGAAATCGTGGAAAAACAACATCGCTTGCCTCATAACCTAAGTCGTGCAGAACGCAATGCCATCCACAGCCTCAGAAACCACCCTGACATTATCATCAAAGAGGCTGATAAAGGAGGTGCTGTTGTCATCATGAACAGGTCTGACTACCAGAAGGAGGCCGCCAGACAACTCTCCAATACCAAATTCTACAGGCCACTTCCCTCAGATCCCACTGAGGAATACACTAAGAAACTGGACCATCTACTCAGGACACTCCCTACACTAACACCAGAACAAATCAGCATACCCTTAGAGCCCCGACCAGGGTTATTCTATCTACTACCCAAGATCCACAAACCCGGAAATCCTGGACGCCCCATCATCTCGGGCATTGGCACTCTCACTGAAGGACTGTCTGGATATGTGGACTCTCTACTCAGACCCTATGCCACCAGCACTCCCAGCTATCTCCGTGACACCACTGATTTCCTGAGGAAACTACAATGCATTGGTCACCTCCCAGAAAACACCATCCTAGCCACCATGGATGTAGAGGCTCTCTACACAAACATCCCACACACAGATGGAATACAAGCTGTTAGGAACAGTATCCCTGATGATGCCACAGCACAACTGGCTGCTGAGCTCTGTGCCTTTATACTCACACACAACTATTTCAAGTTTGATGACAATATATATCTCCAGATCAGTGGCACTGCTATGGGCACCCGCATGGCCCCACAATACGCCAATATTTTTATGGCTGACCTGGAACAACGCTTCCTCAGCTCTCGTCCACTCACGCCCCTTCTCTACCTACGCTACATTGATGACATCTTCATCATCTGGACCCATGGGAAGGAGACTCTAGAAAAATTCCACCACGATTTCAACAACTTCCACCCCACCATCAACCTCAGCCTGGACCAATCTACACGGGAGGTCCACTTTCTAGACACCACGGTGCAAATAAGTGATGGTCACATTAACACCACCCTATATCGAAAACCTACCGACCGCTATGCCTACCTTCATGCCTCCAGCTTCCATCCCGGGCACATCACACGATCCATTGTCTACAGCCAAGCACTGAGGTACAACCGCATCTGCTCTAACCCCTCAGACAGAGACCAACACCTACAAAATCTCCACCAAGCATTCTCAAAACTACAATACCCGCACGAGGAAATTAGGAAACAGATCAACAGAGCCAGACGTGTACCCAGAAGCCTCCTACTGCAAGACAAACCCAAGAAAGAAACCAACAGGACTCCACTGGCCATCACATACAGCCCCCAGCTAAAACCCCTCCAACGCATCATCAGGGATCTACAACCCATCCTGGACAATGATCCCACACTTTCACAGGTCTTGGGTGGCAGGCCAATCCTTGCCCACAAACAACCTGCCAACCTGAAACGTATTCTCACCAGCAACTGCACACCGTACCATAGTAACTCTAGCTCAGGAACCAATCCATGCAACAAACCTCGATGCCAACTCTGCCCACATATCTACACCAGCGACACCATCATAGGACCTAACCAGATCAGCCATACCATCACTGGTTCATTCACCTGCACGTCCACCAATGTAATATACGCCATCATATGCCAGCAATGCCCCTCTGCTATGTACATCGGCCAAACTGGACAGTCACTACGGAAAAGGATAAATGGACACAAATCAGATATCAGGAATGGCAATATACAAAAACCTGTAGGAGAGCACTTCAACCTCCCTGGCCACACTATAGCAGACCTTAAGGTGGCCATCCTGCAGCAAAAAAACTTCAGGACCAGACTTCAAAGAGAAACTGCTGAGCTTCAGTTCATTTGCAAATTTGACACCATCAGCTCTGGACTAAACAAAGACTGTGAATGGCTTGCCAATTACAGAACCAGTTTCTCCTCCCTTGGTTTTCACACCTCTACTGCTAGAACAGGGCCTCACCCTCCCTGACTGAACTAACCTCGTTATGTCTAGCTTGGTTGCTAGCATATATATACCTGCCCCTGGAAATTTCCACTACCTGCGTCTGACGAAGTGGGTATTCACCCACGAAAGCTCACACTTCAAAACGTCTGTTAGTCTATAAGGTGCCACAGGATTCTCTGCTGCTTTTACAGATCCAGACTAACACGGCTACCCCTCTGATAAGTGAAATCAGTGGCAGCAGAAGGGGCACAGCTCCTCAGGCAGTGCTCAGGACCTTTCAAAATGGGGCACCAAGGTTATTTAGGCTAGTGTAACTAATACATGCCTGAGATCTCTGATGGATGGGATCACATGAGAATTTTGTCTGAATATTGTATTCTCTCCAACACGTATGCATGGCATCTGCAGAGCAACAATCTGTAGATGCATTTGTAGGTCCATAAGCCATTTCAAGGCCCCCTCTGTGACATTCTGGATATCATCCAATTCACCTTTGAATATATATCTGGGGCATTGCTTTATGATGTGTTCAATGTTTGGATGTTCTCATTGCAGTCACACAAAGGGGATCTTTGATTTTCTATTTGTGCATCACATAGCTGCAAATTCCATGGTTCAATGTGGTCCAAAGTCTTTGTGGCAGGTCGAAACCTGCAGGGTAAGGGGGGGCGGCTTGTTGTGTCAGTAATAGTGTGCTTGTTTGGAACAGTGGATGAAGTCCAGACACTTTGCCATTCCCTGGCTGGATCCAGAGACATGAGGCAGTCACATGCGGTCCATTGTAGTTTTTGAGATTTCAGGTTTTGTTGGGGTATGTTATCCATAACCTTCCACATGGGAAGTTCTGGGTAGTCATCAGCACTTTTAAGTTCTCGTACTGTGGCTATATCTCACTAGATAGCTGAATATTCGATGTTTGCTAATACAGAAAGCCACAGTAGAGGTACTGATTTTAAAGTTCCTGTGATATTTGCATGGTCTGATTCAGCTGTCTAGCCACAAGTTGGGTATTGCAGCTTCTTGTCCACTCCAGTTTATGTGACTGTACAATGAGTATACAGGGCCAAGAACGATGTTCACAGCATCCCCAGCTTGTCCCCGCTAGTTTCTGAATTATGTTGATTCAAGACTTTGCTTTAGAGGCTTTCTTGAAATGGTCATGAAAGGTCAGTCTGTGGTCAAGGATGACATCGAGATAAGTTGGCTTTGGGTCATAACGCACCGTTTCACCACAAAAATCGACAGAGTGATTTGTGCAATTCTGTTGTCAAGGTGGAAAATGAGACTACTCGTTTGCTTGGATTTGGTCTCAGCTCACATTTTTGGAAGTACTTCTCCATGATTTTAGGGTGAGACATAAGAGTCACTTCAAGTTCTTTAAAGCTACCGGCCTGAGTTGTGAGCATCAAATCATCAGCATACACAAACTTCTGTGCTATCATTTCAGGTATATTGCTCATGTATATGTTGAAGAGTGCTGGAGTAAGTACAGAGCCCTGTATTACCCCACTATTCAAAGTCTGCAGCTTGCTGGTTTTACCTCCAATGTATATGTGCATCTTTAAGCTGCCAAGCATACAGAAGATCACTTTGGCCAGTTTCAGTAGCTGACCATCCTTCCAGACTGTGTCACATGCCGCTGACAGATTGATGAAAGTGGTACCGGTCTTGAGTTTTCAGTGGAATCCAGCATCAGTGTTTGTAGTAAGGGTGAGGACCAGGTTGCAGCACCTTCTGTGCAGTCAAAAACCAATTTTCTCGCAGGGTATGCTTGCATCTTCAGTGAGCCCATTATTATTATTAAAATGTAGAACTATCTCGGGGGAAGCTTACCTGTTGCAGAAATATTATAAAATGCACAATACTACAAATTGCAAAACTTGTTTGTGGTTGTTTTCCTTCAACATTGCCAACTGTCGCAATTTTATTATATAATATTCAGTGTTTTTTTCTTAAAGCCCCGTCTCCTGGAGCCCTGCAGATATGTGACAATCTCAGCTTTCTTTTCAAAACAAATTCTGATATACTTTAACATTTTACTGGATACAAATTGTAATGTGCTACAATACTGAAAACAGTTTTTTTTTTTAAATGAACTCAAAAAGTAACATGAAAGGTTCATATTTGTTTAGGCAGCTAAAATATCGCCTGTTACTATAACCTTTTTAAAAGCATCTTTTGCCAAATGCAACTATCCCACATCAAAAATTGTCATGCAAGGAGGGAGAAGGCCCTAGTAAGTTAGAATACAAGACAGGGAATCAGGAGATCTGTGTTTTATTTCTGACATTAACTTACTGTGTGACCTTGGGCAATTCACATAACCTCTTTAAGTCTCAGTTTATCTAACAGTACAAGGGGGCTATTTCCCTATTTCACAGTTATGCTGTATGACTTCATTAATTAATGCTCATAAAGCACTCAGATCTCCGTATGAAAGGTACCAGAGAAGATCAAAGCACTATTAATCTCAGGTGCTAAAATATGACCCTGCTCTTGTGTGAAACAAGCACTAAAATACCTGCAATTTCCATGACAGTCAATATCCCCAGTACAGTTCACAAATGATGAGAGCTAGCCAAAGAAAATAAATATCTGGTCATCAGACTAAAAAGAGACACAGTTTTACTCGTCCCAATCTAAATGGTAGAGAAATCAAAGAGAGAATATCAGTGTCCACAATGAAACCCATATTAATTATGAAGAGAGTTATGAAAGAAATGAATAATTATTATGGTATTCGCTGTAAGAATGTAATTGCATGGGCCAATTTTACATGACTCTTATGATGCTTCAGGTCAAATATGCTGAGTTTGAAATAAACTTTAATCTGCTCTGACCTAGCATTGTATAAAAAGCTTCACGTAAGTTCCATAATTCTGCCCAAAATAACAATCCACTCCTCCGTACTAAGTGTGTGTGGTCTGATACGCCAGGCTGAAAATAGATTTTGATGTCTTTCTTTTTTTAACTGGTGTTATAGAAAAATTTTATACACAGCTTAAAAGATAAAATTTGATATTGTAGATAACCAATATATTTTTAAGATTACTTGGTGCAACTTTTTCAAAGTAATCACTCTTCCAAATAAACCCAGCAATGTTTATGGAAATAAAGAAACAAATTATAACAATTTTAGGTAGCATACCACAGTCAAATAAATTGTGTTTTCTAATAAAACAAACTGACAGAAACACTAATAGAACTTAACCCATGGTTACGAAAAACAAAAAGCTCAGGACTTTCAGTTCCAAAGTCACAGAGTTCTGCTATTTGAGCTAAAGAATTATCTTCATTAGTCAACTTTACTATTAACCAATCAATCAAATGGTCCCTTTAGAAAGTAAATTCCCTAGGGCCAGAGACTATTGGTTGAATTCTTAAAAACGCTCAGCACTGGCCTAAATCCATTCCCAAAGGAGTAAAATTCCCATTGGTTTCAACAGGAGCAGAACTGGGCTAATGTTAAGCCCTTTCGAAAATCCCACCCTTTGCAGTTATTTATTTCTATGAAATACTTCACAATGTTTTGGGTACTCAAAAGTAAATAGTAGCATAAAGACATAAGAAATGTTCCAGATTGTACACTGAAAATCCTTCAATGAAGGGGACCTTACTCAGTGGCTACTGATGCATCCCCAGAATACCAGACATTCCAGTAGTTCCAGGAACAGCATGGGCCCACCCCCCTGCATGACCACTCCTCCATGAGCATGATCTTACATGCATGGTGGGTTACAAGTTACGCTGCTGGAGGCGGGGCTGAACACACTTCAAAATGGTGTCCCCCATCCAATACCAAACAAACCTTAGAATAGCAGGACTGTCCGTCTTAATACCAAATTAATGGCCTAGACCCTGCTCACTTGGCTCTCCCATTCCCACACAGAAGGAAGGAGTCAGCCACCTCCACAGCACCATTCCCTCAGAAATGTGTGGGGTCCAAGATCCATCCAGAGGAAAGAGGAGAGTGGGAGGGCTAGGTGAGGAATGGGTAGGCCAGAGACAGAGCTGGGAGTAGGAGGGCACACACAGCCCCCTCTCTGGCTTTATGGCTATTCCCCACAAAATACCATACAACCCCAGTTATTAGTTTTTCTATGAAGCCTCCCTTGGGATGTCTGAGGAAAGGCACAATGAGGGGGCCCGCAGATAGTAGAGGAAAGAGGAAAGGATTTGCACCAGTGTGGAAGTACAGAGCTTTCACATATTTATGGGTCTAGCCTCCTGCAAAACCCTCTAGATCGTCTGTGTTTGGGAGCAGGTCCCACAGTCTTTTCTTTGGGGCAGGAGGGACAACAGGACACTGGGGAGATCTCAGTAAGGGGATTCTCTGGAGATTTTCTCCCTCTGTGCCCCCATTCGGGGGGAGGACATGACCTGGACCAATAACAGGATTAGAGTTTATATATGTTGTGGGATGCAGCCACTAGAGAATGACATACTCACAAACATTTAAGCAGATGTGAAATTCTCTCCAGTAATGAGAGGGAATTGCAGTGTTCCCAAAGGCTCAAAAATTAGGAGATTGCCCCCAAAATCATCAGATTACTTTTAAGAGTTGTATTGTGTTTTTTGTCTGTCTTTTGATTATTGAGCTCCTCCTGCCATTCTTAATATGTATGTGTGACCATTACAGTTGCCAACTCTTCCAGCTGTACAGAGTGAGGCGATTCTGGCCCTGCTGCAGGAGCTCTCGCAGCTGCCTGGTGGAGCAGAGCTGCCAGCTTCTCCCCAAACCCCAACAGTCTAACTACTTGATTTTGTTCCCTTTGCAGTCTAGTATTACAGGGAGAGAGAGGGGAGGGACAGAGGCCAGGCTGACCCATTTTTCACAAGAGGGGAGGAAGCAGAACTGCCCTGAGCTCCTGAGTTCTATCTACTCTCTCCTCTCCTGTCCCTATCCTGTGTGAATCATGGCACTGCTCCCTCTCCCCTTCCCAAAATCTCTTCTAAATTTCTGAGAAATTTGGGGAGAGCTGTGCTTACCTCCCACAGGAGCCCTGATTTGCTGCTCTTCCCCATTAGCTGGACAACTGGGGAAGGCAGCCAATCAAAGAGAGCAGAGCTGGAAATTGTGTCAGGGCTGGAACTTCTCATATCATGGCAAGACTAGTTCTAGCAGGGAGAAAAACTGCATTACTCAATGAATTCACGAAGAGTGTCAACACTGGGATTGTATATATTGCGGGCCAAATTTTTACATATAATCTCTGAATTTGCCTAACCAGTTTCTGTTGTAGGCCATTTCTGTATGTTCCAAAATTCTTACGTGCATGAGCATACAGCATTAATTTTAGTGAAAAAATATAAATCATGTGCACAAATCCTGAAATTTTGATCATGTTAAAAATACATAAATAAATAGGACGCTCAAAATGGTATTCACAAAAACTTGGGAGTGCAATCTGAGTCATGCAAAATAAAGGCCGGGTCAAAACTATATGGAAAAACTTGACCCTCATTGCCTAAAGAGTGATGCAAAACTGAAGAGAAAAAGAGAGGAAGAAAATGTTGGTTTAAATCTGCTTATCTTTACATGGATCTTTAGGTTTTCTCCAATGCCCAAAGGAAGAGTGAAGCCCCAGTGTATTTTTATGTTATATCCTCACATGTTTAAAGCTATTTTATGCAATTCCAACTAACTGTTTAACCCAATCCTATTTTTCTTACACAGGTGAAGCTTCTATTGAGGTCCATGGAATTTTTCCCAATGGTATCAGACACTTTAGGGGTTACATGCTGAACCTATTTTTGCCTTGCCCCTCCCTTTAACCCCATTCTAACCTTGGGAATTTACTCAGATTCTATAAGGGTGACAAACATGTAGCTCTTCAACCCTTGAACTGTGGCTCAGAAAGTCTCTCTTCTAAAACTGTTCACATGCAGTTTTCTGCAATTCTGCAGTAGGAAAGCATCACAGACTTAACGCTTACAGCCATATGTACCACTTGTTGTCATAGGTTAATGAATAAAAAAGATAGGACTCAGGTCTGGTAGAAATTAGAAACACTGGGGCCTTATTATTTTAGGGCCTGATCCAGCAATCTTCTTACTAAAAGCAAAACTCTCCACACTGACATCAATCAATAAGTAAGGACTGAATCTCTGAGTAAGGACTGAATAAGGATGGCCCTAATTATTTTAACCAAAAATTGTGCATGACAAAGGACTATAATATGCATGCCAATAAAATGATCTAAGACAGCAAGATGGACCTGGTCTTCTTGTCAATGAAGATAATGGGAATGTCATTGTTGAGTGCAATGTGAGCAGTATTAGGGCCAATGTATTAGCAGTCTTGCACCTGAAGCCTAACTATGTGATCAATGTGAAACAACTAAGTCAGAAAGTTTGGCTGTCATTAAGCTAAGTAAATGAAGAGATTCAGAAAAAGCAGTATTGTTTTTCCCTTTTGCAAACTGACTGACTATTGGTTTTGGAATCTATTCTGCCTTCAATACTTGCATGAAAATCCCATTACCATCAGTGACAATTATGTTTGCAGAGGGAAAAATGACCCCCTAAAATGTTACAAGGGCAGAAAAAAAAACTAAGATCATCCAAGAAAAGTTTAAAGTGCAGATTTCTATTAACTCAATTTATTAATGCTGTGGGATTTTTTTTTTCTGTCCTACAACTATGTTCACTGCTTACTAAAATTCTCTTGGCAACCACATACTTCCTCGCTTCTGATCTCATCACACACACACAGATGGCTCCTGCTAGTAAAATATTATTAGGGGAGGTGCTGGAGTGGCCTGAGCACACGTCACTCCATAGATGTAATCTGACTCTGACAGCTTCTGTGACCTCAGAAAACCTCTATATCTGCTTCTGTTTCCTTAACTGTAAAATGGAAAGAATAATGCCCACCTCCCAGGGGAGCCATGAGGATTAGTTAACATTTGTACAGATTTTTGAAGAGGAAAAGTGCTAAGTGTTGTTACTATTTGGGGAGACAGAGATGGGAACTTCATGAGAGCATAAATTTTATTTTCTTCCCAAAAACAAATGCAACCCAGTTATAAATAGTGTTTGCAGAAATACAAGGAGAGAAGTTGGTACTGTATAACAATTTTTAGTTTTGCATTTAAAGTCTGTTTAAAAGAGAGATTTAAATATTCAAGCAGATCATTTTTTACTTCTACAGTTCTGCAATGTACCAACATTTTACAAGGTGGATTTTTTGTTCAGTAGTGTAATAAGATGACAGTATTTACAGACCAATTCTGGTTTCCATAACAAGATTATGATTTTCTTTATTGTGATCACTGGTTAATTTATTTCTGCAGTCCATCATTTTGCTTTTGTTTAGGAGGGCTTGCGTAAAAGTAAACTCTTTACAGACACTGTTCAAACTGTTTTTATCAGTTGAAAAGTATTTAAAGTAGAGGAAGAATGGTCTTGTGGGGGTTCAAGGAGATCAGGATTCAATTTTTGGCTCTGCAACTGAATCTCTGGGGAGATTTTCAGAGGTACAAATGGCAGTTACAGTGAATGTGGGAGTTAGATACCTAACGGAAGATAGGTGCTTTTGAAAATCTCCTTTCCCCCTCCCCCACATGATCCTGAGCAAGTCACTGAATCTCACTGTGCCTCAGTTCCCTATTTATACCATGGGGATAATAATACTTACCGGTACTTCTGTTTCGCATCGTTTTTGCCTGTCTTGACTATGTAGACTCTATAAACTCTTTGGGGCATGGACTGTCTCTTATTAACATATGCATAGCACCTACTGCAATGAGGCCCTGGTCTCAGTTGAGACCTCAAGGTGCTACTGTAATACAAATAATAAATAATGTTAATACTAGTATAGGGGTCTGGATAGCATTGATTAAAACTGATTTCTTAAAGCCCTGGTTATAATGCCCATAGGGTGACCAGACAGCAAATGTGAAAAATCAGAACGGAGGTGGGGGGTAATAGGAGTCTATATAAGATAAAGACCCAATAATTGGGACTCTCCTTATAAAATTGGGACATCTGGTTACCTTAGCTGCCCGTAATTTGGTGCTGCTAAAAATTGCCAGATTAACAGACCCATATACCAAAATATTTTATTCATTCAGAAGGCAGGTTCAGCACAGGCATCAGCAGAGTAAACTTCGCTCACATGGCACCCCAAATGAGACACTACACTACTGACCCCTGACCCAATCACTCTAATTTCTAAATGCATTAATTTTGGCCTTGTTGTACCTTTCATATCTGCATTTTGTCAACATTTAAGAGATTGAGTTTTACTGGAGCAAGTGTTCACAGAATGTGAATTTCAGAATCATATGCCTGGGCATTTACAAAAAATAAATGGTAAGTCTGCAGATGCATTTGCTCTACGAGTAGTAATCCACAAAACCATTCAGGGAACAGGAACAATACCATGCTACTTATCTGAGCAATCACAACTAAGCACAAATTTATTTTCAAATAACATAGTGTCAAATTCTCACAGGTGAATTGTGTGTGATCCATCCATGAAGTCAAAAAGAAAATACACTGAACAATTGTGCATAATGAATAAATTCAAGGAAATCACAATTTGCTCTCATTTTGTCTGCAAATGGAATGACAGACAGAATTATTGAAATGCAGTTATTCACTGCACACTATTCTCTCAGAATCCAAATCTGAAGGGACCATGTCTAGTGATAAAAGACAATTCATCTTCCATGCCCACTCACTAATTACCCTTAGACTAGCACCAGTAACCAATTACAGCCAATTATGATGAGAGAGATGGAGCTTTGAATGTGGACTAAGAAACTGGATTACTAACCAGCTATCGAATGATGATGGTTTTTGGTCACTTACTACCAAGTTAGGCCAAGTGTCTATCGATGCCGTAGAAGTAACAGTCTTGATAATGGATTAATAATCATGAGCAATTCGCTTTCCCCAGCGAGATCTTTCAAGAATATAACCAGGAGCCTGAGCTCCGTGGGCCAGTTTTGTCCCTGATATAATTCCACTGAAACCAGTGGAGTTATACCAGGTGTTTATTTCATCCAGTCCATATAACAGGCTAATTCATATCTCTATCTACTAGGCACATCCACTATTTCCTTCTTCTTCACTCATCTTGTAATCTCTACACAATCAGCCAAGTATGCAACACATGACCAGAATTCCTGCACGTTATATAAATAATTCAGGAAAGTTCCTAATTCCTTGGGGAGACTTACTCACATATCACCCGATCATGGGGTTTAAAGAGATGTCAAAGAAATTCTGTGGTTGTTATAGTCCAGTGATAGAAATTTCATTAATTCATGAAAAAATGTTAGTATTCTCTTTGAGTAGAACTATAAAATTATTTTAATTCTAGATAAATTAGCAGAAGCTGAGTTGATACCAATGTGGATTGGTCTGAATTTGCCAGTCGAGGAATGTTGTACAACTGCATCTGCCACTGAGAAGCTGCTATAGTTGGATTCAGAACCAATGACACAGCATAATTTCACATGGCTCTGATAACACATAGGTAAATGGCTGGATTGCCAAATCCCAGAAGTCAAAAAAACATTGATAAAGCAAATTAAATGCATGAGATTTCCAACGTGATGTGAACAAAAAACCCCAAACAAATCCAATTCCCAATGCTCATGTCCCTGTGCCCCAAATGGCACTATTACAAGTGATTCCTGGAAAGAGCAGGAATCTTATAGGAAAATACCCTGCAGTGAGGATGGTCTGTGTTGAATCTGCCAGTTGTTGCACTGATTCAGACTTCGCCATATCTCTGCACTTTTGCACTAGTAACCAACCAGGGCCAGATTTAGGGGCAGGCGACTCAAGCTGTGGTGCCGGGCTTGGGGGGCACCAGGCTCAGGTGCTGTTTTTGCTCCTAATGACAAAAGGGAAAATAGAATATTTGAAGTAACATGTTTCAGGTATTCTGTATGTGGATTCATTTTTCACTAACCTTCTGGACCTCTGTAGAATCTCATGGAACCTTTTAGACTTTCTGAGAACTACTTTTTCCTCAAACCTCCTAAAATGTTGTCAGACATGCCCTTGCAGGCATATAAGGGGTGGGGCATCGTCAGTCAGTCAGTGAGATATAAGAATGAACTGAAGGGACGTGAGAGCCCAGCTGCAATATTGTGAACCTTATTTTATTGTGTAATTGTGAAAGCTTACTTCTGTTTTAAGACTTGAAGAGTATAAGCAGCGACTAATAAAGGACATATTTATTGAGATGCCAGAGATATCAATCAAACCCCCATCTACACAACAGTATAAAAGACATACTGTTACTTCTTTTACCATGCTTAACATGTAACGTTTGATGACTTCCTAAGTCTGCGGAACATAGACTTTTACTTTCCTGAATACTGTGTTTTCCCCTGTAAAAAAAAAAAAAAAGATGTCCCTGAAAAAGCCTTCAGGAGTTCAGTCTAGGAAGCAAAAAGATCAATTGCAATCTAGTTTGCATCCAGGAGCAAATCTAATGGGAAATAAATGGAGTGAGCGGGGGAGAGCCAAAGATGCTCCTCGTTTGGGGCACCATTTAGTTTAGGGCTGGCCCTGATCAACCCTCCCTCAAAGCACTCAGACCATAAGCTAGGTCTGCAATCTCAGGTGACACAGCTCCAAAGTTTTCCTGCCAGGCAACCTTTATACTTTACTCAGAAAGCAGAAGAAGTGATACGACATTCCATTCATGTCCAAAGGCCACTAGATTTCCACCTTCTTTGCTGCATAGACCACATATATCTAGGGCAACTGAAAGGTTATTTAAGACTGCAAAGGGGAAATTAATACTCAGTGCATTTCCAAAGTAGAAATTGCAAGTTGCTGGAATCACTTATTTAAAACTTTTTCTCAAGTACAGCAAGACGAAAGTGAAGTAAAATCGTCTAGAGTGGGTTGGAAACACTCTCTCCTGAAGCCCTAAACATCACTTCTAGTGACATTAACTTGAGCTACATATCCCACCGGAGAGTAAGTGTCAGCAAAGTAAATGCATTAGTTAAAGCTTAATAGTAGTTTAGTGTTCAATATCTTGAAATATTAAATATGTTTTTTCCCAAAGTAAACTGCTATTCAGTTTTAATGAAGACATTAACCTGCTTGATTTGTAAGCTCCTGTGGGAAGCCAGTCTAAAATACTGTCACAAGAGGTGGGCAGAAGTAACAAGAGCTATGACAGAAAAATCAAGCACATTTTAAATGTTAAAAAAAGCAGCCAGAAAATGAGTCTCAATATGCTCTTGTTTTCTTTTAATTTTGTTTATTTTTTGGTAATGTGATATGTGCCCTTTAAAAGATGCCGATTAGGGCTGGTTATAATGTTCATGGCAATAGTGGGTGTTGAAATCTTGGTGAGTTTTCATTAATGAGTTAGTCAACATGAAAATGGGAAAATTCAGATTAAAAATTATTTGGGTCAGAATCAGAGCTTTGAATTCAAAGCTTTGAGTTTCTGGCATAGGTGGTTTGGCTGCTTTCAAACAGAATCCACTCCTGTGGCTTTGATCCCAGTTTGAATTTTCTGGATTGACTTTGGATGCAGGATAAATCTCATGGGAACAAACAATCTTATGAATTTTCAACTAGAAATGCTAGAGATCTAGTGAAATCAGCTGAAATGATGAGTCTCTGAGCAATTAAACTGGGTGTATATTTTTCCTGAAGTGTATATTGGTGAACTAACAATGGAGAGGAGCTGGCTGCTTTGTTTCACGGTGGCTGTGTTTATTTCATGCTGTCAAGCATGGATTCTGACACTTAACAGTATTAATATTGCTATTTCTATTGATATAATTAGCACTGCTATAAATAATAGCTAAGGCTGCCATAGCTAAGTATATCATTGCAATCAGCAATATCAGGGCCTCCTTTATTACACAGCAGCCTGACAGATCTAAATGAGAAGACAGTCACTGAATGATACCAGTGATTCTAATGGCCCAGTTAAAAGGGTTATTGCTGTATGTGAGACTCTTCTAAACAAACTAATTTATATGTGTGAGACTAAAGTTTCTCACTAGTCTCACACTTGCCAACATTTGAATGCTATAAATAGGCAATCCTGCTTTCCAGCCATACGATATGAATAACTTGTATGAACTTCAATGGAAGTTATTCATATGCTATGATGGTAGAAGAGGGGCCAGGTATGATTAGGACAGAATTAGGGACGTATCTTTAAATTGCACTGAAATATACTAGTTTAGGAGAGCTTTTTGGCAAGATAGAGTAGGAAATCATTTGCTGACGAAACAAAACAAGAAGAAGATGATCTTCTTAAATAGGGATGCTATTTCAATCTCACACTACACCTTATTATACTTAAGAATATTTAAGTGACAACCTGACCTAGTGGACCAAATAATTGACTGGGAACCAGGAACTTTAACGCTCTCCCAGTGTATTTCAATGGGCTCTGCTACTGTCTCACTATGGTCAAAAAGTGTCCACCAGCTTTGGGGGCATCTATTTTTGTGTCCAACATAAAACAGCTTGGGCTGATTTTAGAGGTGCTGAATACTCACAGTTTCAAGTGAGTTCAAATGGACAAGTACATGCTCAGTACCTGTAAAAATCAGCCTCAAAATGTCTCAAGGTGTGTACCTAGAAACAGTGGCATCCTAAATTAACAGCAACTTTTGAAATGTTAGGGCTTTCCTGATTGATCTTCTTTTAATTCTTTGTAAAAGGAGGATAACACTACAGTATGTATCTCCCAGGGAGTTTGTGAAGATTAATATTTGAACACTGTACATGTAAACTGGATCCCTGTGTTTTTATTTTTTCATACAGCTCTTGAGTGTGGTTTCCCATGAAAGCTTTGAGTGTTCGACCTTTTTAAGCCAAAAGCACTAGCTGTCCAAAACTCAGAATGGGTGGGGAAGAGGTTGTGTGGCAGTTTAAGTTATTTGTTTAATTACCAGTGGGTGTGAGACGTGCATTTTCCAGTACTACAAGAGAGCAAAACCAAACCATTTTGTATTCCTTTTACATTAGGACAGGGCCGTGTTGATACCCTTATCTAGCCCTTGGATAGACTGCTCAAGAGAGAGAGTTGCTCACTTCAATACACATAAACTTACAATAGTAAATTGCGTAGCAGTACAATTCAAGGAGAACTTTGGACTATTTTACTAAAACTATGGCTACACTTCAGAGCTCTCCCGTTGCCTTAGAGCTACTGCAGATGCTTAAGGCAACGGGAGAGCTCTCCCATTGACTTAATTACTCCATCCCCCATGAGTGGCAGTAGTTATGCCAGCACAAGAAGCTCTCTCACTGATATAGTGCTATTCACACCAGCACTTAGGTTGATGTAACTTACGTCACTTGTGGGGTGACTTAATCATACCTGACTGACATAATTTATACTGACCTAAGAGGTAGTGTGTACTCAGCCTAAATTTTGTTGGTCTAGCTCACTCGGTATGTGGTCAAAGTTCTCACACAGCATAGTATCTCTTGTAAAAATCCTAAAACCAAATGTATCGCTTGTATAACTTCACTAATGTCATTTAAATTACTCCAGAGGGTAATTTAATCTTTAGGGCCACATTCTGCTCTCTGGTGTAATGTGGACTAACTTCACTAAAGTCAACAGAGTTACAACCAGAATTTGGCCTCTAGTGTCAAGTCAGACGATCCACGAAATGCCTTCTGTCTAAGGTACTTATACAATCCCCATAATATTTGAGCACCTCACAATCTTAAATATATTTATCCTCAAACACCTATGTAAAGTAAGAAGATAGCGTTATATCCATTTTACAGATGGGGAATAGAGAGACTATGTGATGAGTCCAAAGACACAGAAGAAGCCTGTGACAGAGCCAGAAACTGAACTCAGGTCTCCCAAATCCCAAGGCAGCAACCTAACCCTGATCCGTGAACCCTTTGTAAGTGTATTTATCATGGAACACGGAGTATTGATGATATGTACTAAGGCACTTCTATTTTAAAACAAAGCAGGGAGGACATAAGGAATTGTTCCTCTTGTATCTAGATATAAAGTCAGACTTGGGTCATGTCTGTTTCTCTGAAAAAACATATTGTAAAGGGTAATATTCTCTCTCCCATCTTTCCTGATTGGTCTCATCTCTCAGTCATCTGTAGTTCCAAGTGAAGTAAGAGTACTGTACAAGACTACTAATGTACCTCCCTCGGGAGTCCACATTCAGAGCTGCATAAATCAGGTTTCATTCATGCAACAGACCATATAAAGTGGAATTTTCAAATGTGCCATAAGTATTCACGAGTCATTTGGGTGCTTTTGAAAATCCCAGCTCTACTAACCAATTTTTAGTTTGGGTTGAAAACTCCCAACGCTAGCCCCAACATGTTTTCTTCATGAAAATTACAAGGAGCTAATTTTGTTTTGATAGTGCTTCACTGCTCCTCTGCATCAAGGGTCTTCATGATTACAGTAAGGTAAACAGTCCAGACTTATTGAAGTCACCCATGTCAGCCTCCCATTACTATCGATCCTGTAATGATATGTACACTTTTTCCATAACAGCTGACTATTTCAACAAACATTTAATTCAGGTGCAATCATTCAAGCCATCCACAGCCCAGGGCAATAATAAGGTTAGAAAAAACGTATTTTACAAAGTATGTAATTACATCTGAATCTGGATTAGTTAATATCTGTTGAGTGCTTTGAAGACATTAAAATAACACTTCTCTTTTACATCTTCCATATCAAGATTCCTAAGTATTTACAAACAATAATGAATTAGGCCTCACAAACCCCATCCCCATACTAGCAGCTGGGTAAAGTATTACCCCCATTTTACAAATGGGATACCTTGGACACAAAAGGGGTCACACCTACAGCTTTAAAATCCTACCTGTGTTGAGATTTCCTGCCCTATTAAAACAGTTCCACTGAAATCAAGTAAGCTTGCAGAAAAGCTAGGAAAATAACCCAGAACTACTGAATGCAAGGGCTGTGGTTTAACAACTGGAGAATACTATAAAAATCCTGTATTTATATGATGGGTGCTATGGATTATTATTAATTCTTAATCTCAACCAGACAACTCCATCCAGAAGACCTGACACCCCATGTCATAAACAGATAGTAGAAGTTAATAGAACAGAAGTACTTTATATCTCTTTTGACAGTAAAGGGTTAACAAGTTCAGTGAGCCTGGCTGTCACCTGACCAGAGGACCAATCAGGGGACAGGATACTTTCAAATCCTGAGGGAGGGAAGTTTTTGTGTGTGCTGTTAGTTTTTGGTGTTGTTCTCTCTGGTTCGGAGAGTGACCAGAATGCAACCAGGTTTCTCTCCAATCTCTCCGATACAGGCTCTTATAAGTTTAAAATAGTAAGTACTAAATAATAAGGCGATGTTAGGCTCATGTTTGTTTTATTATTGCAAATGTGCATTTGGCTGGAGGAGTTCAAATTGTATTTTGCTGAAAGGATTTAATTGTACTTGAATACTTAGGCTGGGAGGTATTCCCAGTGCCTACAGCTAAAAAAAATATACCTATCCATCTTAAATTACAAGATATTGTACTGTTTTTCTCTTCTTAATTAAAGTTTCTTGTTTAGAACCTGATTCTTTTTTTATTCTGGTGTAAGACCCCAGGGACTGGTCTGGATACCAGGGAATGGTGGGCAGAAAGGAGGGAAGGGGGAGAGAAAGGCTAATTCTCTCTGTGCCAAGATTTATGTTCTCTCTCAGGAAGATCTGGAGAGGGAGAGAGAAGGAAGGAGAAGGGAATTGTCCTCTCTGTTTTGTGATTCAAGATTTGAATCACAGTGACTTCCAGGTAACCCAGGGAGGGGAGCCTGGGAGAGGCAACGGTGGGGAAAAGGGTTTACTTTCCTTGTGTTAAGATCCAGAGGGTCTGGGTCTTGGGGGTCCCCGGGCAAGGTTTTGGGGGGACCAGAGTGTACCAGGCACTGGAATTCCTGGTTGGTGGCAGCGCTACAGGTTCTAAGCTGGTGATTAAGCTTAGAGGAATTCATGCTGGTACCCCATCTTTTGGACCCTAAGGTTCAGAGTGGGGAACTGTACCATGACACCCCCCTTTTCATTAAAGATTTAATAGCAAAGACAGTGTTATACTGAGGTCTCATAAGACTTTCTTATACAAAATACACAACAGAGTATTTCCTAAATTCAAGTTACAGATAATGAAAATAACACTATTATTTTAAACAATTGAACAAAGCAGATTGTATGATAGAGTATACTTGATTTTTTTATCTGTTTCTTCGTTATTAATTTGCAAAATAAGTAATTCCACAAATGGCTTTCCGAGTTATTAGTTTGAATTATTACATTTCTGCTGTATATCCAAATCAAGACCAGACTGAGGTTTATGTTGAGTTGAGTTGAGTTGAGTTGAGTTGGGATGGAAGGAACACCCAAAACAATGAAGCCAAGAGGTAGAGCTGTGGTCTTGGATGCAGCAATTCTGTCCCCAGCTCCTCCACTGATTTGCTGTGTAACTCTGGCCAAGTATCTTCACCTAATTTAGGATCTTCTATAGCACCCATCACTTTAATATTTAAGTCCCTCCAAGGAAAATTAGATAGGTTTAGAGGAGTCCCAATGGACTTTATGAAGTCCTCTGCTCTTTTCCTTTAACCAATTACAGTGGCTCTTGTCTGGATTATATGGGGGGAGCGGGGAGAGAGGGCCTTTTTCTTGTCCCTGTGACGTCTCCATCTGTAATACAGAAATAATTTCCACCTTTGCAAGGTGACTTTTTGCATGTACAGATGACAAATGTATGTAAAAGTAAAATAGTATAATGAATTGGCATGTAGGTGTATATGTCACTGCCCTCTGCTGGATTGATTCTGAATAGTTCAACTCTGTGTCACAGGCCCTCTACTGCTAAAAGCTAAAAGATTCTCTTTTAGCTTAAGTGGCAGAGACCTGTGATTTTAGAGCAGGAGGCCCTTGTGTCACAATTAACCAGGAAATTCTAGCTGGCCACTTAATTTTACTGTATTATTAGGAACCCGGGTTAGGACTCATTTGAGGGCCATGCACAAATTTTTGGAAAGGTGTGAAATATCCAAAACTTTGGCAACTGTCTAGATATTAAATCACAAATTCTCTCATACATGCCATCAGAAAGTTTTCTTTTGTGAGAAATCCGGGATTTCTACACCTACAGATTAAATGATTAGATTTAAAATAATGCTCAAATCTTCTGTAATGTTCTTCCCACATTACAAATGGACTATTAAATCAGTGGAATGCCAATCAAATGCTTTTGTACTTTGAAAGAAAGGTTTAAATAACAAAAGCTGTTTTTCAGGCTTCTCTCTCTCTCTCTCTCTCACACTTAAGTCAGTGTTCTATGTACATTAATTACAATGTATTTACTATCTTTTCTAGTAAGACCACAATTCAAAAGATTTTGAGAACGTGAATTTTTAGAAAAGTTACAATCAGGGAGTCTCATGAATTCTGGATCTCATTACTCAAACTTGTCGAGGAAGAATATAATGTTCTGTACTAAGCTTCAAGATATAATGTTTATATGCAGAAAAAAGAGTTTGTGGTATAATTGTTCTAACAGATTTGGGAGCTGAGAGCTCTGGCTTAAAAATCCTAGCTCTGCAACTCACTCGCTGTATGACTTTGGGCAAGTTACTAATGAGTTAGGGTTAGATTTTCAAGAGATTAAGCTCAGTGGAGCTATATTAATTTGTACCATCTGAGGCTCTGATTCTCAGTATTCAAAGATACTGAGTAAAGCTGGCAGGAAAACAGAATTTCTGTCCCACATGGAAAATTTCAAATTTCAGAAAAAATTTCATCCCACATTGGGCCAAAAAGTAAAAATCTTAAAAAATTTCATCAGAACTAAAACGGAATTTTTCCTCGAAGGCTCTTGTCAATTTCACATTCTCTCTGAAGGCAGAAAGTATCAGTGACAAGAGCCCTCCAGGCAGCCAGCCATGATTTTCCCCATAGAAAACTGAACTATTCTGGCAAAACTGACATTTTCCCACAGAAAAATTCAATTTAGCAAAAGGGCATTTTCTATCAGAAAATATATTCTGATAGAAAATTCCCAACCAGCTCTAGTACTGAGCATCCATAGTTATTATTAAAGACATTCAAGCCATTAACCTCCTCATGCCTCAGAGTTTCCCTATTCGTAAGAAGGGGATAATACTACTTTCTTACCACACAGAGCCGGTTTTTGGCTTAATTTATTAATGCTTGCAAAGCACACTGAGCTCCACAGATGTAAGATGCTGTAGAAGAGCAGTGTTATTATTATCCTCTTAATTTCAAAGATATAATTTGTATATAAAAATGCATTCCAGAAAGACCCACTGAAATGTGCAAATTTCAGGATTGTCTGCTGTATAATCATAAATAATCACATTTCTAGAATATAAAGATGTTTTTTCTCCTATAATAAATTACTTAGATCTCAGAACTTGGCTTCAAGCAGGCTTGGTTCATTTTACCAGATTGAAATTCCTTTATTTGTTTTATTGCAGTTATTATTGTTATGTTTAACACAGGGGCCAACTTAATTTTACAAGATTGTGCATGTCCTCAAGATTCTGAACTTATTTACAGAATGGGATGGGATTCTAGAATCTAACATATTGTAGATCTCATGAAAACTATTTCCTGGAGACAAGTCTGTTTTAATATTTTCTTGATACCTTATTCAAACTCACTCTGACAGAAAAAGCTGGTGTGAGTGATTATGTGGTGGGGGGGAGAAACACATCTTTCTTTCTGACCAACCAATTACACTTAGGGATGTCACTGACATTTGTCAACCAGCAGTCCCAGCCTCTAAATCATGTAACTGATATCTCCTTATCACCAGCTGAGAACAGAACTAACATTACACTATTTCTCCTTTGTTAGCTTTAGAACTTTAAAATAATTTCAATAATTTAGAAAACACTAGAATAACCATTTATAATGTTTTCAAAAAACAATCCAATTTCAAAGTGAAAATATATTTCAGTCCTGATGCTGTATTTATTCAAACACCCAAAAGTGGATTTTCTCCCTACCAGTATCTCAACAGGCATTGCCTATCCACAGGGCATCATCATTTCAATCTTTTCTCTTTGACAACTACAGTTAAATGGCAGTAGCCCTTTCATTTAACTTATGATTATATTGAGGGAACTGCAGGAACCTGGGACAGAAGGCCCTGTGAACTTTGCATCCGCAGATGCTTGGCCCTGGAATTGCAAATGACTGACTTTCTTGAAAACTAATGTCAAAACTGCTCCATGAACTGTCCTAAGGGCTCTCCCCCTGCCATTGGATCAAAGTGGACTTTTTCTCTACTAGTCTTAAGGGTGAAATCCAAAACAGATATAATTTGTGTTATAGAGATGCATACCTCCACCTTACTCCTCCTGAGCGGCCAAGCTGCTCTTTTTTTCCATTTAATTTATAATAAATTTACCACCCTTTTATAAAACGTGGTACCTAACTGCTATGCAACAAAGCAAAAAGGGAAATTATTTGGTAAAGCAGGAGACAGAGATGTTATTTTTGTCAGGCACAAAAGAGTTCCAAGCACCCGGTGATATGAGTGGGACAAGCTCAGACTTGGCAACAGAAAGCTACCTGTACTAAGACATTTTTCAGAGTCTCTTAAATTCAGCACTTGAGTTTCACCTGGACAATTCAAACCCCATATGCTGTCTCTTCACATGAACCATTCCCCCCATCCCTTCTACAGTTATTTTCAGCCCTATTTATAATTGTTAGATATTAGCTGGTTGTCAGCACCGGGGGGGAAGCGGCAGGACAGTGCAGTCAGGGAGCGCGGCGGGCTGGAGGCAGGCGAGGGGCAGGGACTGAGCGGATGGAGCAGGCTGACTGCGGTGGCTGTTGCTCATCGGCGCGGCGCGGCGCGATGCTCTGTCCCCCCAGGGCAGGGTGCGCAGGGCGCGGCGGGTCCCTCACCCCAGCCCCTAGGGGGTTAAAAGCACGGAACGCACGAGAGGTGCCGGCTGCGTCCACACCGCAACTTCCAGCGCTACAACTTCTGTCGCTCGCGGGGTGTTGTTTCGCACCCCCGAAGGACTAAAGTTTTAGCGCTGAAAAGCGCCAGTAGCGACGGCGCGTTACCGCCGCGCCCGGCCAGGGACACCGCGCGGGAGCTGCAATCGCCGGCGGGGGGATAAGAGGGGCACTTAGCGGGGGTTTAACGGTTTGCAGCGGGATTTGAACCCCAGAGCGGGACCCGCGCTCCGGACGCGCCTCCTGCAGAACTTTTCTTTTGCTCAAACTTCGCCCCTCCAGCGCAGCGGGCGCCCCACTCTGCCCCCCCCCCTCACGCGCGGCAGGGGAAGTCGCAAAACCCGCCGCGGCACCTCAGCAACGGCTCGAGTGAGCAACTCGGGGGAACCGCCTGCCCCCCCAGAACCCCTCCCCTTCCCCTCACTCCTCACGCCACAGGTACCCCCAATGGGCGGGGCGAGGAACCTGCAGGCCCCGCCCCCTAACCCTCGGCTGACCCCGGAAGCGCGGTACCTCTCTCATCTTCTCTCTTCCCTCCGCAGCAGCTCCACACTTTCACATGCAGCCGCCGCCGCCTAGCCAGCCCCCTCATTGGCCTGTTGCCCCAGATACCCATCTGCCGATTGGCTCAAATCCATGCTACTCCCTAACAGGCCCCGCCCACAAGCACGCATCTTTCCCTTCCCACCCGCCTCTGGATGTTGGTTCTTTATTGGTATAGCGGTGCTCGCAAGTCCGCTATGCGCCAAGACGATTGGTCCAGCCACTTGTTCATCAAGTGAAGTTCGTCTGTCATTGGCAGAGAGCCGAAAGATAAAGTCCACTTTCGCGATGGCAGGGCGTTGATTGGATTAGTTTTGTTGTCAATTTCCCTGGCGCTTGGGTGGTGATTGGCTACCCAAGACACCCCGCCCAACACAGCAAGTTAGGTTGCGAATCCTCCCCTTTCTACGCATTTCTATTTCCCATTTTATTTATTTATTTATTTCCTTCATAAACTTAAATGACCCCGGAGGGGAGGGCGGGCGGGGCCTCATGGAGACGACTACCAATGGGAGAGGGAGAAGGGGTGTGGCAGACAACCGTGCTGGCCAATAACGAGAGCCGCCGCCTCTCTGGTCTTGGCATGCGGCCGGCGCTATCATCCCTTCCCCCCTTTCCTTAACCCTCTGCCGGGCACCGGCGGCAGTTAATCACTGTCTGTGCCAGGGAGGGATGTGGATTGCACCATTCACAGCTGAGGGGGAGTGGAGAGACAGCCTGTACCATCGCCAAAACTAGTGGGGGGGATTTGGAACTTGTCCAGCCTGCAAGGAGGGAAGGTCAGGGCTACACCAGGGCTGAGCGGGGAGCAAGAGAAACGCCGCGGGGGACGTGCAGGGGGCGGGCAGTAATGCCCCCAGCGTGGGGGGAGAGGGAACAATAGTGCCCCTTGCCGAGGCGGGGAGAGTAGGGCAGATGGAGGGAGAGTGGGGTCATAGTACCCCTTGCATAGGGGAGAATAGGGCAGTAGTGCCCCTGGCAGGGGTGGTGACAGGGTATATGAGACCTCAGACCACACTATTCCACGTTGCATGGAAAGAGCGGTCCGCTGGGTGTATTGAACCATGTTCGACCTGTGTGCAACTGAAGTGAGCTAGAGGACAGTCAGGCCCAATGTCCCCACATAAAAAGTGAGAGGAAAAGATTATCCCCACTGTCAATCAGTGGGTAAGAGGGATGGCCTGGGGAGACTGCAAGCAGTCAGGCGCATGGGTGTGGGAGGGAGGGACCCGCAATTGTTTCCTTCCTAAAGACGGGATAAGTGACATGCAAGGGCTGAAGCTATTTTATTACATTTTCTGTTGTGCAACCAAGGAACCAAGTGTGAAGGAAACTTTACAGAAGTTGGTTTGCAAACCTGCACTCATTTTATAATATTACTATCCATGTACCCTTTCACAAATGCTTATTAAACCTCATGCCAACTTGTGTGTCAGGAAAATATCATTCTCTCAATTTTTCAACTGGGGAAACTGAGGCATACAGTGGTGAAGTCACTAGTCCAAGGGCACAGAGCATTCCAGTGACATCACTAGGGGAAGAATTTAGGAGATTCTCAGCTCTAGCCTGTTTCCTAGCCCCCCTGTTTCTCTCTCAGGGACTTCAGCTTTCTGAGAAGATCAGAAGTGATTTCCATCATATACAAGGTTTACAGTTTGGTCTGAGTGTCGGGTCAGGCTGTGCCTACTATCATAATGAGAGTAGAGGGTACTATCTGTGGCTCATCAAACCCACTGCCTTGTGGGTAGCCTGGGAGGCTGTAGGACTAAGGGAGCAATCCCTGACAAAAAAGCCTCACTGTCTAATGGATGGATTTGGGAGAATGTAAGCATATGAGAGTAAACTCAGACATAAAATCTCAGGCGGTCAAGTACTAATCTTTTTGTCAACTCCTACAGCGGATTGGGTACCAGATGTGTTGGTTCTTCCTCTCCTCTGGATTTTACTGGTGATTCTGAGAGGCAGGTGCTGATGCATGGGTAACTCAGGGACAGTGCTGTAACTAGGGTGAGGCAAGTGAGGCACTTGCCTCAGGTGCACAAAGCCAAGGGGCGCAGAAAGTGGTGGAGAGAAAAAAAGAAGCTGCTGGCACAGAGATATTTATAACCTGGGTGATCCCCCTCAGCCCCACCTGCTGCCCCCCTGTGCTTCCCCTGAGTGTCCCCCGACCCTGACTTGCTCCCCCTCAGACTGTCTCTGAGCCTGCCCTTCTACCTCAAACTCTTCTCTTTTCTGGCAGGACCCTCCACCAGCACAGACCCCTCCTCCTTGCCCCATCCCTCACCCCTCCGTGAGGCTACAGTCAGGGACAACAGCAGGGGATTAGGCGCACGCAGTGCTCCCTGGCACCCACCACGGGGGAGGCGAGGGAGATTCCTGGACCTGAGAGAGGCTCTAGGAGCACATGCAGTGACAGTGGTGGGGGTGAGTGTGCTGCTGGGGGTGGGGCAGGAAAGGGGGCTCCTCCCTCAGAGCTTGTTGCTGCAGGCAGGGAAAGGGCTGGGGGGAGTCCCGGAGCAGCCTGCCTGCACCTCATACTCATCCCCAGCCCTGCCTCACCCCAGAGCCCATACCCTCAGTCAGAGCTTTCACCCCCTCACCACACCCTCAACTCTCTGCCCAATCCCTGAGCCCCTCCAGCACCCCAAACACCTTACGCCCAGTTCCAGCCAGAGCCCTTATCCCCCGCACATCCCGACCCTCTGCCCCAGCCCTGAGCCTCTCCCACACCCCAAACACCTTATCCCCAGTCCCAGCCAGAGCCGTCACCCCCCACACCCCAAACTTCTTTCCCAGCCCTGAGCCCCTCCCACACCCCAAACCTCCTATTCGCGGCCCCAGCCAGAGCCCTCACCCCTACTCTCACCCTGAGCCCCTCCCACACTCCAAACCCCTCATCTGCAGCCACAACCCTCACCCCTGCACCCCATCCCTCCGCACCCCTCCCATCCCCAAACTCCCTCCCAGAGCCTGCACCCCAATCCCCTGCCCCAGCGTAGGGCCTGCACCCCAGACCTCCTCCCTCACCCAAATTCTCTCCCAGAGCCTTGGGCGGGTGCAAGGGTGGAGTTTGGGTGGGGTCAGGTTCTCGGCACCACCAAAATTTCTACAAACTGCCACCCCTGATCCTGCCCTGCAGACCTGAACTCCCAGCATTCTCAGGACACATCCTGATCCCTAGTGTCACTACTGATAACCAGCATCTACCTCCTCTCTTAACCTGTGAGTCCCTCTCTGGATTGGAACTGGACTGGAACCAAAGATCATCTTGGAAGCAACATTATCAGCCCAAGCAGTCAAAAATCATGAGTTAGACCCCCTAAAATCACAGGCTCTACCACCGCCGCCGCTTTATTCATTATTTGGCGGCAGGCCCTTCCCTCCGAGAGGGACTGAGGGACCCACCGCCGAATTGCTGCCACTGAGCCGGCCCTGGGGGAGGGCGCAATTTTATATTCTTGCCTTGGGCTCAAAAATACCTAGTTATGGTTCTGCTCAGGGCCTCCATATCATCTGCTCAGGCTTGCGCCCTGAAGAGGTACTCCAGCTTTGCTTCAAGCATCGACACAACACGGGAGGCAGCAGTCACTGGTTCTAAGCTCTTTACTCAACTGGTGCAGCGTTGAACCCCAATGGTGGGAGAGATCATTGTATCTCACTGGATAACCACTGCCTTCTATAAAACTGGATAGGTACTTGGAGCTTAGAGTAACCAACGCACCAGGCAAACCAGATAAAAGAAAGAAAATACCCTTAAAGACAGGGTGATGGAATGTTCGCACTGTGACAATTGGAGTATCTGAGGACTTTCAACAGATCAACGATGCACATAAAACTGCCATGATCAATGATGAGCTGAAATGACTCAATGTGGATATCGCATCCCTTCAAGAAACACAGCTACCATCAAGCGGATCTCTCAGAGAAAAAGACTACACATTTTTTCTGGCACGGGAAAAACACTGAAGAAACACGAGAGCAGAGAGTGGGATTTTCTATCAAGAACTCATTTCTGGAGATGATTGAGCCACCTACAAATGGATCAGAGAGCATTTTGGCACTATATTTGTTCACATCTGAAGGCCTAGTTAATCTTGTGAGTGTGTATATCCCATCTCCTCATCTTCTGGCATCAACGACCAGTTCTACAAGCAGTTGAACATCACCATCAGCAAGATTCCAAAGCACAAATATGTTTTCCTGCTAAGGCACTTTAATGCAAGGGGGAAGTATGGACCAAATGTCTTGGTCAACAGGAAACTGGTAAGATTAATGGAAATGGTCAGAGACTTCTAGATTTTATTCCTATTACAACCTCTGTGTAACAAACTCATTCTTCCAGACAAAGTTGCAACACAAAGTGTCTTGGAAACCTCCCAGATCTGGCCACTGGCACCAACTGGATCTTATCATAAGGCATACCAACCTTAACACCATACTCATTACCCGCAGTTATCAAAGTACTGTTTGCAACACAGCCCACTCTCTGGTATGCAACAAGCTCAGGCTATGTCTACACTACGGGGTTATTCCAATTTTACATAAATTGGTTTTGTAAAACAGATTATATAAAGTGTGCACGCGGCCACACTAAGCACATTAATTTGGTGGTGTGAGTCCATGTACTGAGGCTAGCGTCGATTTCCGGAGTGTTGCACTGTGAGTAGCTATCCCGTAGTTATCCCATAGTTCCCGCAGTCTCCCCCACCCCTTGGAATTCTGGGTTGAGATCCCAGTGCCTGATGGGGCAAAAAACATTGTCGCGGGTGGTTCTGGGTACAGCCTCACCCCTCCCTCCGTGAAAGCAGCAGACAACCGTTTCGCACCTATTTTCCTGGGTGAATTGTGCAAACGCCATAGCACAGCAAGCATGGACCCTGCTCAGATCAAGATCACAATCGTGGACGTTGTAAACACCTCGCGCATTCTTGTGCAGTCTGTGCTGAACCAGGACCTGCAAAGCCAGGCAAGGAGGAGGCGGCTACGGCAGAGCGGCGACAAGAATGATGAGGACATAGACACAGAATTCTCTCAAACTGCGGGCCCCTGCGCTTTGGAGATCCTGCTGGTAATGGGGCTGGTTCTAGCCATTGAACATCGATTTTGGGCCCGGGAAACAAGCACAGACTGGTGGGACCGCATAGTTTTGCAGGTTTGGGACGATTCCATGCATAAGGGCACTTTCATGGAACTTTGTGACTTGCTTTCCCCTGCCCTGAAACACCATAATACCAAGATGAGAGCCACCCTCACAGTTGAGAAGCGAGTGGCAATAGCCCTCTGGAAGCTTGCAATGCCTGACAGCTACCGGTCAGTCGGGAATCAATTTGGAGTGGGAAAATCTACTGTGAGGCTGCTGTGATGCAAGTAACGCGAAGCAATCATTGAGAGCGCGGAGCGGGGGAAAGGTTTGTGACTCTGCGGGAAGTGCAGGTGCATTAGTGCATTGGCTGTCTGGCTGATGTGGATTCCACTAGACTGAGTAGAGGACGATAGAATGGAACTCCCATATCCCTAAAAATCTGTGGCACCCGGCAGCACCGGGGCAGCCCCAGTAACATAAATCGGCAAGGGTACGGTTCCATGGGGCAAGCAACTGGTAGATCACAAGGACATTTCCACCAACACCTACTGGATGCCAGGAAGGGTTCTGATGCTCGCGTCTTTAGGAACACTACGCTGTTTAAATGGCTGCAGCAGGGAATTACTTCCCAGAACGCGAGAAAAACAACAGTTGGGGATGTTGAAATATGCCTGTAGTTACCTGGGTGATCAGCTTACCCCATGATGCCCAGCTCATGAAGCCATACAGCAAGGCAAGCCTGGACTAGTAGTCCAGGAGCTGTTCAACTACAGGCTGAGCAAGTGCATGAATGGTGAGAATTGCTTGGATAGATAAGGGGGTGCTGTGACTGTACTGACTCGCTCAACCTCAGCCAAACTAAGCCGATTGTTATTGGCTTGCGAGTGTGGCTCGCACATCTCTGTGAGAGTAAGGCGGAGACCTTTATGGGGCGGGTGGGAGCTGAGGCAAATGCCTGGCCACTGATTCGCACCAGCCAGACACCACAGGGCGATTAGAAGAGACACATTATGACGTGGTGTGGCATCAGAGAAGTTGAAATACGATTGCACACGGCCAAGGGTACGGGTACTATGTGTTTGTTCCCCTTGTATGATCCCTCCCCCTTGAGGTGACTCAAATTCCCACTGTAAGCAACCTACTCTTCCCCTCTTCGCTACAGTTGCTTGAGTAAATAAAGTCACTATCGTTTAAAAATCATGTATTCTTTATTAAATAGTCATTATAAAAAAGAGGAGAGAACTGACAAGTAGCCCGGGTATGTTTGGGACGGAGGAATAGGAGGGAAGGAAAAGGGTCACTAAAAAAATTTTGTTTTTTTTTTTTCAAAGTAATGACAATCTTTGGTTGGGCTGTCACGAAGTGGAGTGGGCAGGTGCACAAAACCTTCCTCCCATGCGTGCTTACAGGTCGGGGCGAGGAAATATGCCGAATATGGAGGTGTGAAGTTGGTACACAGGGTTTGCAGCGGCACTCCTGTGACCCTGCATCGCTTTTTCCTGAAGCTCCACCAGACGGGAGGATGTCAGTTGATCACAACAGCATGCCCAGCGTTGCATCTCGCCACTAGCTGATCTTCCTGCCGTTCACCTCTCCATCTCGAAGCATTTCTCCTATCCTCACCGTTCGTTGTGCCCTCGGAGCTCACGTTACTACACTTTCCCTGTAAATTGCTACCATACGCCTTCACACTCATTAGATGAGCCGTTCAATGTCGGGTCAACTCCATGATTACCGAGAACAATATTTCGTCTTGCGTCTTTTTTTTCTGCAGCCTTATCATGATAAGCTTCGGGAGGGAGTCGGCGAGGCTTGAAAAAATTGCAGCTGCTGAGGGAGGAAAAAAGGGAGAGAAGGTAATTTAAAAAGATACATTTTTACAGGACAATTTGTTATACTCTTCACGCGTGAACAACACTATCCACCTTACATACGCGACATGTGATCTTCACTACAAGGCGTCCCGCAGATCTTGTTGGGGCCATCTTAATCAAATTGAGGCCTGAGGCTCTGGGTGTTAGAGATCTCACAGACGCAGGTCCGGGGCATCAGAATCCAGTGCCATGCGGCCCATGGCAAGGCCATTGTCTTTCGGCCCTAGTCTGTAGCCTCATATAGTACAGTGACCCTACCCTTTCCAAAATGTCAAACAATCCTGTTCAGTGCTGCTTTATATTCCTGTTAACATGCACAGCAGAAACGCACGCTCAATTGCTGGGAAGTCTAACGCAATCGCATGTAAACATCTTTAGCCTCACACCCCCACGTGGCTGTATCATGGAAGATCACTTGCTAATCATCCCCTTCCCGCCCGCTGCTGCGTGGCTGGTAGTGGAAAAGATCCCTGCTAGCCAATTATGAAAAAGCTCAGCACCATTCCTACCTCCCTTCTCCCCGCTTGGCTACCTGCAAGAAGAGGATTTCTGTTAAGCAATGGGAAAACGCCCAGTAGGACTGGCCATCTCTGGTCCTTAATCAAATTCCTGAAATTTCAACCAGCGTTGACCTGAACCAATTACACTTGCTGAGGATAACACAGCGAGAAAGAAGAAAGCGATAGTTGCGTTATGCCAGCAATCACTGGGACACATATGCGCAGGCTTTGTCATGCATGATACAGACTCAACTTGCTACATGTCATAGGCGTGTAAAGTGGCTCCTTACCTGGTGGAACGGCAAGACAGGCTACCTTGCCCAGAACCTTTCGTGCCAAAGGCTTCCCTTCGCGTACCCATCCATGGAGCGCTTCATGGAGATGTCCCTGGAGGATTTCCACTTCATCCCCAGACATGTTTAAAATACTTATTCTAATACACTTTGTCTGGCCCACGATGCTCCCATAGTCCTCAGGCAAATCAATCATTAAAATACTTGGTCTTTTAAACCATTGTTTATTATTTACAAAAGTTACACTCACCAGGGTCACTTTCCATGGCTTCATTGCGGCTAGGTGCCTTGGAGGCGTGGGAGCGTAATTCCGTTTGGGTGAATAATCAGCCTCCCGACTGTGGGGAGAACAGAGTGCTGTGTGCTTCTGAAAGCTCCTGTTCTCCTTCTTCCTCCTCCTCATCTCCCCATCTGCCCAGATGCACTCAGCCATGGGCTGAGTTCCACCACGGGTCCCCCTTGGAGATCCACGGACAGGGGTGGGTTCAGTGGTGGCGACTCTCCTGAAATTCGCTGCCGCTCAGCGTGAAAGCGGCATGTTTTGGCCCTGACGCCGACCTCACATTTGCTCTTTGGTTATTCGGTATGGCTTGTCTGGAGCTCTAACTTTCCTCTGCATGCACTATCCCGGTCGTGTGCCTTTCTCCATCATGCCTTGGAAATTTTTCAAATGTTTTTTCATGTTGTCTTTTAGAACGGAGTTCGTTAGCACAGAATCCTCTCCCCATATAGCGATCAGAATCCAGTACCTCCAGGCAGTCCATGTGGAGCTCTTTTCGATTCTCAGGATACTGCATTGGACCTGTGCTGGTGAGCTCTCCACGCTGGGCAAACAGGAAATAAATTCAAAAGTTCGCGGGCTTTTCCCTGTCTACCTGGCAAGTGCATCCGAGTTCAGATTGCTGTCCAGAGCGGTCACAGTAGTGCACTGTGGGATACTGCTCAGAGGCCAATACCGTCGATTTGCGGCCACACTAACCCTAATCCGATATGGTAATACCGATTTCAGCGCTACTCCTCTCATTGGGGAGGAGTACAGAACTCGGCTTAAAGAGACCTTTATATCAATATAAAGGACCTCGTTGTGTGGACGGCTGCAGCGTTAAATCGGTTTAACGCTGCTAAAATCGGTATAAACGCGTAGGGTAGACCAGGCCTCAGACTTAAACCAAAGAAAATACACAGATTTAAAGGATGTCCTTATATTAACCTCAGTGCCATAGCGGACCAAGAAAAGTCACAGCAGTACAAGAACATACTACAACAAGCCCTTGACCCCAGTGATTGTGCCAAGAACAACTGAAGAATACAATCTACGATGCAGTTCTGGCAGTCTTTGGGAAGAAGGAAAATAAGACCAACTGGTTTGACACATATTCCAGTCACAGAGGCCAAATGCACAGCCCAAACCAACTACAAGAGAGACCCAAATGAAAAAAACTTTACAAGCGTTGAGAGTGGCAAGAACCAAGGTACAACAAACTGCTCGATGCTGCGCCAATGACTATTGGCTGCACTTATGTGAAAGCATCCAACTAGCAGCTGATACAGGCAATATCAGAAACATGTATGATGGGATCAAGAAAGCCTTGGGACCAACTTCAAAGAAGATAGTCCCATTGAAATCAACAACAGGGGAAACAATCAGAGACCAAGCAGAATGATCACGGTTTAGAACACTACTCTGAGCTTTACTCTCATGAAAATATTGTTATGGTTGCAGTCATCAACAGCTGCCTGTTATAAACAAAATCAATGATAAACTGACTGTCGAGGAGCTTAGCCTTGCCATTGGTGGCCTCCCCAATGGAAAGGCCCCCCGGAAAAGACTGCTTACCATCCAAGGTCAAAAAATGCGGAAACCTATTCTACTGCAACATCTTCATGGGTTGCCCTGCCTATGCTGAAAAGAAGGTGAAGTACCACAAGAAATAAGACATGCCAACTCATCACTCTATAAAAACAAGGGTGACAGGAGTGACTGTAACAACTATCGTGGCATTTCCCTTCTTAGTATTACGGGAAAGCCTTTGCCCAAGTTGTCGTGAACAGACTTCAGACCTTTGCAGACAGAGTCTATCCTGAATCATAGTGTGGCTTCAGAGCTGAAAGGTGTACTATAGACACGATCTTCTCACTGAGATAACTACAAGAGAAATGCAGAGAACAAGAAAAGCCCCTCTACATAGCCTTCATCGATCTCAGAAAGGTTTTTGACTTTGTCAGTAGAATTGGGCTATTTGCGCTTCTAGAAAAGATTGGATGTCCCCCCAAGCTCTTACGCATGATTCGATCCTTCCATGAAAACATGTATGACAGCTTAGTGTCTGAGGCTTTCCAGATTCATAGTGGAATTAAGCAAGGTTGTGTACTTGCCCCAACTCTGTTTGAGATCTTCTTCTCCCTGCTATTGAAACAAGCTTTTGGTCCCTCAACTGAGGGAATCTACTTGCACACAAGATCTGATGGAATCTATTCAATCTTGTAAGACTCAGATCTAAAACCAAGACTAGGGAGGCCCTTATCCAACATCTCCTCTTTGCTGATGACGCAACAGTGACAACCCACACAGAAGCTCATTTTCAAAGTGTAACGGACAGTTTTTCCAAAGCTAGCCAAGACTTCAGGCTTACTATAAGCCTAAAAAAGACTAACATAATATGCCAAGGAGTTGAGAAAGCACCCTCCAGCAAGATCAAAAACTATGAACGGGTGTGGGCAGGTATACTGAATGAATGATGGGCACATCCCAAAGGACATCCTCTATGGCGAACAGGCATCTAGAAAAAGACCCAAATGACACACAAAGTTGCGTTTCAAGGATGGGTGCAAGTGAGACTTCAAAGAAATGGACATGGATGTGGACAACTGGGAAGATCACACTCAAGAGTGCAGCCTTTGGAAACGAGCTGAACAAAGGTCTCCAGAGTTACGAGAGGAAGCAGTCCAGGTTAGTAGAGGAGAAAAGAGCTCACAGAAGGCGGAGCCCAAAGTGTTAAAACATTACCTTTAAATGTGGGAGATGTGGCAGAGATTGTCTCTCTCAAGTTCTTCAGCCATGTTCGCAGCTGCCATAAAACCAACTGAGTAAATTCTATACCCCTCAGGGGCGCATACCCATGATCTCTAGAGACTGAAGGATGCCAACTACTACAGTTTGGTTCAATGGCTCTGAGCCCTTCCACTATACAAATTGTTCCAGCACCTCTGCAGAGAAGCAGCCATTTATGCTTGCTATGGAGTGTTGAATGGTGGTCTGAGTCCACATCACAAAATCCACCATCACTATAGGAGCCAACTGCTCCCCTTTTTCACAGGCTCAATGGGAATCAAATTCCCCTCATATTCCTTATGCTGGTTCCTTCAATTCAGGGGGAAAGAGCATTTTAGGGAATGTTTATGCTGTGCGCTCTGTACCTGTTATGTGGTGATTAAATACAGGACTCTAGTCTACAGGACTGACAAGTACAATGGTATCTTTCACCAATATGAAAACCACACACAAAGACTGAGCCAATTCACCATTGCCATTGCACGTTGTGTAGCTATTTACATCAGTGTGAAGTGACTCCCAAAACTGTGTAAAAAATCTAGAATTCTGATTTTTGAGGGTATTTTGGACTCATACTGCACAGGTGTAAATGACTGCACAAGGTGGAGGGCGATGGTGAATTGGATTTTATTCATATTGAAAACAGGGCACATCCATTGTGCATTACACACCTCCCCTCTATTTACAAAATACTGTAGGAGGACCTAGCAAAACAATTCCCATTAGTATTGAAGAAAGTATCCCCCCAAGGCCTTGATTCAGCAAGGCATTTAAGCACATGCCTAACTTTAAGCACATAATTAGTTTGACCACTCACATGCTGAAATATAAGCATGTGCTGAAGTTCTTTACTGAACTGGAGCCTTCATTTTAATTTCATTTTCTGGGACCCATTTGGCATCTTTAAGCTGAGAAAGACTGTGGAGTAAAATGCTTTTAGGAATATAATATCTCTCAGGTATATTCTGTTTAATGGCAGCACACCTGTAATTTCAGCTGGGCTGTCAAAACAGTGGCACACTACAGAAAAACTGAACACACTTTACACAGAAATATTTCAGAGTTGAAACTGTCTGAAATCAGTTGGAGATAGTGTTAAAACACTCTATCAATGAGGTGTTTTACTGAATGAGGAATCCTGTGACTGATAGATATGTACATGGTGGTGTTTCTAGACTGAGAATAAATACACTTGATAATGGACTCATGGACCCTTGAATGAAGGAAGAAGAATGTTAAAGAAGTGTTAGGGGAGGAATTCTCCCCTCAGTGAATGGTACTTGTTGCCTGCATCTGGCCACAAACATGTCCTTATTTAAGGTGGGAGTATTAGATGAAACAAAGATATATAGCAAGTATGGTAAGAAAAGTGTTCTGATAAAAGGCCATCTTATTAATCAATATATCTGCTTCTTCTGACCAAATTCAGCTATGGTGCAACTTCATTCAAGTTAATGGGAGCTGCAGGTATGTCCCTATTTATAGTCTTTTCAGAGGATAACATTTAAAAGATCTGTTATCTAATCACCTGGTGGAAAGTTTTGGAAGCTGAGATGTTGTAAAAAATATGTAAAATTACACAAGTGATAGAACCAACTGAGGCCCCAGTCCTGCAGTTACACACTTTATGCAAGTATCCATGACTACTTCTATGCTTAATTATTTGAAGGACTGGGGATTAAATTTGCTAATTAAATTGGCAAAGATGGAGAGTCGATGACACACCATACAGCAGCAGTAGTAGTATAAAGAGTCTTATTTATTTATTTCCTTAAATAGCACTTGCTTTTGAGTAGTTTGTGACAATCTGACTGAATATTGGTCTGAGACAATTATGTTGATCTATTGTATTCACATGATTGACTGTAATTTGCTTCCTCCTTAATATTTAAGATAGAAATAATATCAAAAGCCTTATTGCTTCTAGGAAGAGATTAAAAGGGTATAATTGTTAGGGTTTTTATGCCCACAGTTTGGCCTACTTTAAAAATATTGTTGCATCACAATTATGATCTTCAGGAATATAAATACCAGTATCTGGTTTGTTCTGTGGAAGTTTAAGTCAGTCATTACTACCGCTGATCAGAAATCATTATTTCTCTCTCATGGGAAATTCAGATATTTCAAGCTTATGTTCATCCCAAAATATCAAATGATTGCATTTTTCAGTGAAATTGAACTTTAAAAAAAATTCAATTCCAAAATGTCAAAACATTTCATTATCAGTTGAAAGGAAACATTTCGTTTTCATCTGTTGAATTAAATGAAACATTTCATTTTGGTTTGGTTCAGCATCAATCTATGTTCATGCCAGCAGCCATGGGGCCTTCTGGTACCTTATGAAGTGGTAATTCAGGTGCCTTATGGACCCATTCTCTTCTATAGCTCAGACAGACTACATATCCCATGATGCACTATGGTGGTTCAACCAGAGAGGAGACACTGCTGTGTTGTAGGAGATGTATTCCAGCTGGGGAAGTCAGCCCACAGAGGAGAATAGGGTCATGAAGCACCTGAACTACCACTCCATGAGGCACCACAATAGCTCAGGTGAACATAAATTAAAGTTAAACTGTCTGAAATTAAACATTTCAATTCAAGTTGACCTGGCTAAAAATTAAATATTTCATTTTTATTTTCCCAGTGGAAAAATGGCAAAATCAACTTTCCTGCAGAAAATTTTGATATTGCAAAAACTTCATTTTCTATTGAAAAAAACATTTTAATGGAAAATTCCCAACCAGCGCTAGTCACTACTCACTACTCACAATTTAAGTTGTTTCACCACTGTTGAGGACTTAAGAGGGAATTAACCTAAGGAGAAGGTTGAGCAGGAATGGGATACTGGCTTAGGCGCACAGCCAACTCTGATAGGGTTTGCATCCCCCCCCCGACACACACTGAATGGGACTAGAACAAAGCTGTAAAAAGCCATTGTGGGCACGATAGCTAACCCAACCCAAGAGGTGTCAGGCTTGGTTACACTGTAGATCCGGGGGGGAAACAAAACACTTTTCTTCATCAGCTGGCTAAGAAACTCTTTTCTTGGAGCCCTTTTAATATCTTCAAGACCTATAGTAATATCACCTTGTATCTGGATCTTATCGTATCTCAAGCAAGTAGTGTTGGTCTGTGTAATGCCATGGCTGCCACCACCCCCTTGTGGCCAGGGCAGCCTCTGCAGTGTCCTGCCCCTGTTTTCTCTTTCAGGGCTCCTTAAACAAAGCTACACACAATTTTTAAAATTAAATTAAGGTTACCAAAAGCAAACACAAAGGAAATCTTCTATCCAGCCTTGAACTCAGTATAGTGCCTCCTGCCTGAGGCGCTATCCCTTCCTCAGGGACCACCACAGGAGATGCTTTTTTGCTACAGTTCCCTCACGGAAACATACATGTGCCCTCTACAACTTCCTGCTGCTTTTTATATTTGAATCACCTGACTCCTCGCAGATGGGGCTCATCTTGTAATCAGGGCTGGCTTAGCCCCAGATTCTCCAGCCCATAGGCAAACTACCCTGTTACAGTCTGCCTCAGTGCTATGACGTGAGACCTCAGTGGAAAGCCTCAGGAGCTTCAAGAAGTGGTGTGAGGACTCCAGTGGTGTTGGGGACTGTCGTTCTGTCTGTGAATTAGCATCATAACAATGGTGCAGCTCAGTGCTAACAGATCCTGTGCTACTAGAGATGCTGTCTTTTATGTGAGATGTAATGCGGACCTCACATATAAAAGATCTCTTCCTTCCTAAACACCCCTTGCCTTTTCAATTGGTTTCTTCTTCACACCCTGTCCTGTACTGCTGCACAGTATTGCATTCACAGCTCCTGCACTCCTATCTGTCCCTCCCCCAAGAAAAATGTTTAAAACCCAGAAGACAAACTCATCAACAAATCAACCCTCAAACTAACAAACAAAAAAACCTTATTCCAAGCAGAATTATTTTACCCTGAAAAGGGAGAAAAGCCACAGACTCCAGGAAGTCCACTAGGGACTTGGCTACTTCTAATCAATTTTACATGGAAAGTGCTCAGATATTATGGTGATGGGTAGCAGTACAAAAACTTAAGCTATCAGATAGGTGAGAGCTATTAAATAACTGCTATATTTTAGCTCATGGGCGGATAAAGTAATCTTTGTGTGTAGTTTTTCACTCTGCCCTGTGAGATGAAAGGTGCTATATAAATGTAAGAAACATCATTTTTTTCAGTAATTCTGCTGTGCAACTAAATATAATTTGCCAGGCCCTATAGAAAGCACTATTAAATAAAAATTACGATCCACTGAAAGCATCCACAAAATGGCCAGTATTACTGGAAGAGTGCCGTGGTAAATACTTTTGAATATTTGCTTTCCATTGTAGCTATAAATCACTTTTCATACCCAGACCATTGTGAAATCTTACTGATCATGGTGCTTTATATTAAGACGTAGTTGAAAGTAATATGAAAAAAAATGATAGATAGCAGTTAAAGGAGAAGACTGGGAATGAAGACACCTGGGTAAGATTTTTAACTCTGCCTGACTTGTGCCAGAACTTTGGGTAAAGTAATTAGGCCTTGTCTACACACAAAAGTTATTCTGCTTTAACTATACTGGGATAGCTTATTTCCACAGCAGAAACACAGTAAGATATATCACTATAAGACACCCTTATACTGATATAACTGTCTTCACGATAGGGTTTGTACCAGTATAACTATGTTGGAAGAAAATCACACTTATAGCTGAAATTGTTATTCCAGTCCAAAAACTATGTGTAGTCTCTGCTTCCTATTCCCAAACTGCTAAATGCATTTAATTCTTACTTTACAGTACTGTTAGGAGGCTTAATTAGTTTGTCTCATTATTTAACCAGTTACAGTTTTGTATAGTTCCAAAAAATGGTTGCAGGAGGCAGCAGTGCCCCAAACCTGACGTAGTGGAATTCAATTAGGTTTTCTTCACTTTTGATTTTAAATTAAAATTATATTTGACTCTTAGCCCTTTCTGACAGCTATTCCATGATATATCGACTGTGAAGTTATCCTAGTTATTTCATGTATTGATGTGAAATCCATTCTTGTATTTCTCTGGGCTCCAGAGATTGGCCTCTCTCCCCTATTGTCTTTATTCTGAGAAGTGAGCTTTAAATCACCGGGGTGGGAATCCAACTTGTTTAGAGAGTAAAAATAAACTGGAGGAGCTGCTCAGGCTGCCTTTTACTTAAAATCTGTGAGAAGAAACTAGTTCAGACGCTGCCACCTCTTGGTGGATAGATGGAAGAGCAAGTAAACAGCATCACAAACGCTTACAGCACATGACAAAGTTGAGCAATACAGTTATGCTAATTGTTGGTGTAACTGAGATCAGCATTTGGCCCAAGATCAGTAGCTTCTCCCGGAATAATTTAATTATTAAAAATATTAAAAATACGTGTAGTTAGACATTAACCAGACCAAATGTTTAGATAGCACCATAAAAGTCATTTGGTTGTACTTTATGGACTGAAACTCAAACAAAGAGCCTTATTTAGTAATAATATTTGGGATGCAGTTTCTACTTAATCAGAAAGGAGTGTTCAGCAGTGGCTTACTCATGTTTTACATCCCTCTGGAAATTAAAGAACTATCACATTGAACAAGAATATGAATTTGTTCAAGTCAAAATTGACATGTGGATTGTAATTCTATTCTGATCAGTTCTTTTCCCAAACCCACTCATTTTCAGTGCCAAGGCCACTAAGTGTTTTTCCAGGACCAAAGTTATTTGAGAAACCCACAGGAAGGGCTGGATGTTCCCACCATTAACTGGCTCAGAGGGAAGTGAAGGATTAACAATCAGCCCAGGGAAAAGAGGAGAGGGAACCGGTGGGTCATACTTCCCTTTTTCTCAAGCAGAGGGAATCCTCCTACCTGACAGGTTTTTGGAGGTAGAGCCATAGAGTAGCGCAGTTTGCAGCTGCATCTTCTGCGTCTTGCAAACTCCCACTCAGAAAGCCACATGGGAGTTCATGCTGATGAACCCATTAATTCCATCAGAGACCTTCTGCAGCATCTACTGCTCAGCCACAGTGTATGGATGGGGTGAATCCAATGCCAACACACATTCTAAGGAGCCATGGTACCAGAAGAACACAAAGAGCAGTACAATCAGCAAGGCCTATATAGAAGTCCTGGAACCAAAGTTCCCTGCAGATTGCCAGGCACAGAAGGTTCAGACTTTAACTTGTCAGAAATTTTCCAGCAGAACAGTTTTCCTTTGGAAAACGCCAACTCATTGAAAGCAAAACATTTTGCAGAAATGTGTCACTTTTGATGAATCTTCTGCCAGGTTTTTGTTGAAAGCTGCCTGGTTTCCTGCAAGTTCACCTGCATGGTTTATTGGAATCCTGGCTGAAGGACTGCCTTGGATTCAGGAATCCAAGGCTTCTGGTGTCCATGGCTCTGGGGGACCCCAGCCATACAGACTGCCCCAAGGCCAGGGACGCTTGGACTTTCAGACTCCTGAGCCAGTTGGCTCCCCCAGCTGCCTGACTCCTTCAGCCCAGGGATCAAACTTGCCTGACAGCACTAGCTGGGACTCTCAGGGCTTCCGGGTTCTCAGCCATGTAGCTGGAAGCCCTGCATGCGCTACAACCCAGGCTCCTAACTCAGCTGTGGCTCCCAGGGTTTCTAGGCTCCTTACCACAAAGCCAGACATCCCTAGAGGCCCCCACTCCAGCCAAGTGTCTTGAGGTCTAGGCTCCTGCCTCTGGAGCAGGCAGCCTGAAGCCCTGGGAGTCTGTCAGACCTCTCAGGGCTGCAAGGGTCCCTGCTACAGAGTCAAAAGTCTGGAAGTTCTTGGATAGGCTTCCCGGATCCACAGCTCCAGGGCAGCCCCACCCCTGACACCAGGGACTCCATGGCTTCCAGACTCCTGGGCTGGCTGGCTCCCTCAGCTGCCTGATTCCCACAGTCTGGTGAGCCCACTGCTCTGAGAGTTGGGCATCCCAGTGAGCCAGCTGACCTAAGAGTTTGAAAGCCTTGGGATCCCCAATTCTGAAAAAGTCAGTATGGTGGGATTGCCATGGAGCCATGAACCCCGTAAGGCCTGGGAGAGACTGGCTTAAGTTGACATGTTTCTTGCCCGTTTCACTGCAGCAAATCTGTGGTGGGTCAAATTATGTAAATTTTAGTCACAGCAAAACTCCCTCCATCTGCAGAGGAGGTGCCCGATGCAACCTTGAGATCCCAGCCATCCTTGTTATCAACAGCCGAAAGACTACAAAGAATAAGGAAGTGTACACGAAGAACCAAAAAGGACCTGCTGCATGAAATCATGCAGCAATCTCTTATTGAAAATCAAAAAATACAGGAGTGGCAGCAGACTGAAAGGAGGCTCCACCAGCAGAATGTGGATCACTGGCACCAAAGCACAGAGTGGTTCATAAGCATTTTGGAGCATCAAGAGGACCATGATTTGAGGACTTCAATGGTTCAGACACAGGTTTGATACAGGAGTGGGTGGGTAAGATTCTGTGGCCTGTGTTGTGCAGGAGGTCAGACTAGATGATCATAATGATCCCTTTTGACCTTAAAGTCTATGATTCTATGATCTGAGACTTGACTCCAGACTGGATAATCAAAAATTCAAGATAAGCCAGAGAATGGGAAAGTGTGAGGCTGCATCGCCATCTAGTGATTACAGAAGAGATTGCCTGTGTCTGGACCTGTGCATACTGGTTGTTTGGTTAATATGGAAAGCCGGATAACAGAGGGTCAGATAAAGTACAGTAGAACCCTGTTTGTTTCACAGTGTTTGAGATTCTGAAATGAAGTTCTGGAATTTCCATTTCATTGGAAATTAAGATTATTCATTTTGTCCAGAATCAGAACAAAAACAAATTGCAGAACTTCCCACGAAACACAAATATCAAGTTTTGCCCAGCTCTGCTTTAGGCAGCTTCATCTCATTCCCTCCAAACATTAGAGGGAAGCATTATAAGGAACTCCATGCCACTGATATAAAAATCCCTCAGCTGTTCTCCCTTCCAAAAGATAGAAGCATCTGGGCTGTGAACATAGTATGTGGTGAAACCATTCCCACTTCTGAGTGATACTATGGGTCCAGCACGTGTTAAGCTGTAGGAAAGTGAAACCCCAGAAAGGCCCACTGGATGCCAGATGCTGGAGTCCTCCCGTCAACCCTGCTTTCCAAGTCACCTTGAACAGTGTGGAACTACATTCTGAACCCACTAGCTGGTGGAGGGGAGCACATCTGGTTTGAGTTTAGCATTTGCTAATTACTAACACTCCATAAAAACTATTTAATTTGTGGCGGGGGTGGGGGGGAGCGGAGGAAGGAGGCTGATGCCTCTTTACTGTTACCTTTACCTTCACCTGTTTTGTCTTTTCATAATCCTAAACTGTGAGCTTTCAGGGGCAGGAACTGTCTTTGTATTATTTGTATGTTCAGTGTCTAGTGCAAAGAGTCCTTGATCCCTGAATGGGGTTTGTAGGCGCCATCACACAACAGAGCAGGAAGAGTAGTCAGTGGCTACCTTGGCTGGTCCACCATGGACAGGCTGGATAATGCTGCTCCACTGGAGGCTGGGCCAGAGCAGGCAGGATGGTCAGCACAGCATTTGGACAGGCTGTACAGAGTGAATAAAAGGCTCTTCTTTTAGAAATGTTGACACAATCAGAACATGAAAACTGTGAGTCCCAAAAGACTGAACTATGCACACATCACAAGGAGCAATAACTGGCAAAGCAGCACACATCAAAGGTGACCTTGGCACCTTCTGAGGAGGAGGATTAAGAACCTACAACAAGAAGCATAGGCTGGTGTTACAGTGAGAGATGAAGCCTTTTCAATACACAGCAGAGGCTTACAGTAAAATCATGGAGTTAACTTTTTTGACTCACATTTGGGGATAGCAGCACTTCAAAGTGATGCCCATAGCCCTGTACCTAGAATCCTGGATCTCTAATATTTCTCCAGTTGTGCAGGGACGGAGTGGCTTTCTCTTATAGAAACTCAATGTTATTCTATGGAATTCACCCTTCAGGGTACAAAATAACTGCAGAGCAGGTGGAATTTTCAAGCGTGTATATTGCATGTCCATTTTGTTTCATTTATAGTATATGGTATGTGTGAAAGCTCTCAGGGTACTAATATACAAGTACCAGTGTTGTTGATTTATAAAGCAGATGACTGGCAGCTAAAGTGGCTGCAATGTTCATCATAAGGACTATGTGAAAGCCAAGAACTCTTAGAATAAAGGCAAGAGATGGACTCAGCACAAATCAGATGTGCTATGGAAGGGGCCTGCGTATTGCATGATTCTCTGGGAACAGCATTCATTCTTTGACACAAATTTGTGCTCCAGAATTCAAGGCCTTAAATTTACCAAGAATAACTTGAAAATATGAATAAAATGTAAGTGATGCACTATTGCCTACCCAAGTCTGTCAGCAGTCTGAGGTAACAGCTCCGAGGGATGTGAACTGTCCCATTTTTCTCAATGGATTGTTGTCTCTGAAACCTAATGTTGGACATTACATTTCGGCACTGACTATTTCACTGTTAATCCACCTAATGTGTTTACACTAGAGTTCCAAACTCCCTCTATCACTTCCCCAGGTTCCAAAAACTCCAGCTGATTTCTACTTCATCTGCAGTTTTGTCCCTGACATCTTCCATACAGGAGTTATGCACTGTCAGAACCAAACCTTTGACACTGAAAATGTGAGAAACAAACATGTGAATTTAATATAAAATACATAACACAGGGGCTGGTGTACACACTATTATTCACTTTCATTTTTACATCAATAAAAATAAACCTTTAATTAAAATTAAGCTGCAACTGAATATTTAGTCTGCTTCTGCAGAATGCTGCAAAATCCAGGAATTTTGTTATAAAAATATAGGTCTAGCTTCCTATGCAGTATGTGGGGCCTTGGTAATATGAGTTAGAGCAAGATATTGGAAATCAGGACTCCTGGGTTCCTGGTTGTGCTACTGACTCGTGGAATCTTGGGCAAATCACTTCACCTCTGTGCTTCATTTCCCCCCATGTAAAACATGGATAACGGTATTTACACAACCTGCCTTATTAAGATTCTTGTCTTGCGTGTCTGAATTATTGATGATGCAAGATTGTTGAACAGGCTTAATTGGAATTATTTGATCAAAGATTATCAGAGATTAGTAGAACACTATACAGAATACTGAAATAGATGCATTTCCCCCTTTATGTGATATGATAAAGAGCTGCCTCTCTTCTTCACTGTAACTGAAGCGACACAGCAGATTCATTCCCCCACTAAGTTCTCATATCAGTGTCATTATATAGGGTTTTCAAAGGAAGAAAATCTCTTTGCCAAAAGAAACATATGTTCTGATGTTATTTCTAAACATTTTAAGTTTACCTGAGTTATGTGTGAAGGCATGATCATTTAGAGCTGAGAGGACTAGCAGTTCTTCAAGATAACACATTTCAGTGGGTCTTTCTTCCCATAATCATTCTTTCTTATCTGTTGTGACAATTATCCCTTATCAGTTTCCCAGGTTAATATATGCTTATGTAAGCATTATATATATTAAAGGAATGGTTTCCCAGACTATTTAGAGTTCAATTAACATAGAGGCATCCAGGATTATAATATACAATCTAACACATAGAATTCCTGAATAGGGTTATTTATCGGCCAAGGACTAGTGTGCTGGACCTTAGAATTCAACACACTTTAATATCCTAACGATCCTAAATAATAGTTAACATATAAATGAATCAAATATACAGAAAGAAAAAGGATTAAAAGGGTTAATATTTACTAACATATACTCTTGAATGCGAGGTGCTATATTAGTGCAATGAATTATTATTAAAGAGAAAATAGGATAAGAACTGTAATCAGGGAGTAGTGGGATATTATATGATGTAGTATACTAGGAATGGATTAAGACTATACTGGACCTGGACCCCACCAAATTATTGCTCATTTCCCCCACCTCCCAAAAGAAATGTTGGCTCCTTCCCCTGGACAACCAATAACGTGTTCTGCAACTGATGATTAAGAAAGAATTGCATGGCTCCTAGCATATGCCTGCTCCTTCACTTACACATTTTCACATTGTGATATGATCTGTGGGGGTGATGAGGCACCATGATGCTTGAGTGCCAATACATCTCCTCCTCTCCTCTCCGGGTGCTAGCAGCAGCAGATGGTCAGCTGGAAGCAATCACCAGTGCACCATGCCACCTCTTTCTGATTATGAGACGGGGATCTTAGGGTTCAGGATCACTATGACATCCTGGCCTAGCGATCACACAGCACTGGAACCTTATGTTTTAACAATGAGTTGTCGTGAAATTGTGGTATGGCCATCAATATCATCTAGTGGGAAATGGTCAGATTAATCAATCAGTTTCATGTCCACAAGCGAGTGTTCTTCCTAGTATCACAGGATGAGTAATTGCTATCAGATTTGACAGGATGTGAGAAGAATCTGGCACACAGACAGCTTGCCTGAGGACATAACCAAGGAGTTATGGAGTGGATCACAGTAGCACCAACTCAGGTGCACTGCCCAAAATGGAACCTAAGGGTGAGTATTTGCATTAGTGCTGGGGGACAGTAGGTTATGCAAGAATCAGGAGCCTATGGCAGAAAGGCAATGAAAGGGTCAGTTGCATGAGAGTAAGATCAGTAAGGAAGAGGAAAAGCCCTGTGTCAGTGGTCATTGAGCGAAGTGTGAATAATGAGGTGGGTGACACATTCACTTTCTCATTGCTGTGAGTTGGCAAAGATCTGCTAATTAAACTGGGCAAGGTGGGACCACCTTTTGTCACAGA
>NC_133769.1:161466837-161605538 GCF_003597395.2 Chelonoidis abingdonii | reverse complement strand
GGGGGGGGGGGGGTTCCCTATCAACGCCCTCCTTTTGATGCCCTTCTCATGGCATCAACTATTTATATCTATATAATTAGATTACTAATTTTAGAACCTGAGGTTCCATCTTCATGGGGGGGTCTTCAGGTTTTCATAAGTTGAGGAATCGGGCAGATAAGGATTTAACTCTTTTAAGGAAACTAGGGCCACTTTTAGGTTGGGTATACAAAACGGGTGCAGAGCGGGGGCAACATGCTTTACAGCAACAATAGCAGAAATAAATATTTAATAACACCTTTGTTATCAAAAGTTCCCACAATATATACCGATAGGAATGGGCTGCTGGAAGGCCTTAATAATGAATCACAAGACATTGGTTTTAATACAGAGAGTTGCAACTCTATGGGCCGTTGGTAAGAGGGACAATAAGGTATGGACATGATCTGGTACTAGGGCGGTCCAATCAAAGGGAATATGAAATTGAAGGGAAACCTGATACGTTTTTGTCCGCAGGCCAATAAATAATATGAGTGCCTGTGACTGTATTTTAGACTAAAGACCATGTCCTGCAAAACAGTTCAGTTGGAATATACATAACTATTATTGGCCTAAATCAGGGCTGGGGAGTGATGGTTGTCATATGTCTACTACCTTTTCAACAAATATACTTGTTAACGGTAATGATTTTTCCAGGGCTAAGCTGTCAAATGCACTGGAGCTGAGGGGGTTCTAGGGGCCAGTAACTTCACAGGTCACCCAGCCCTATCCAGAGATCAGGCGTTATTTCCGTGGCACCAGCTAGAAAGCGGTTAGGGCCATGGGGAGGTTTTATTTCCCACACATCCCGGCGGATGACCGAGTCCTACATACAACCTCCCCAAGGATCTGGGACGATTCAGTATGCGGGAGCCCACACTCCTTTCACTGGCCCATAGGCCTGGAAGGAGCACTGTGAGCACCAGCATTTCCATCCAGAAAATCTCCAAGTGTGCCTCCATGGCCACAAATCAGATGGTACACCTGAAGCATCCATAAGGGCGGTGGGCCAAGCCTGGTGTTCAAGATCCTTCCGAACGGCCATTAGCTGGTCGTTCAGAAAATCCCGCACCTTAGAACAAGCCAGATCCCATCGCAATGCCTTCCCTACTTCAGCAATGCTTAAAAGCATTTTAGCAGTAAATCTTGGGTTAGAGAACCAAGAGCGGAGACAACATGCAATTCGCTCACTCCAGCCCAGATACTGCTTACCTGTGCCCCGGAAATAAGCCTATGGCCTGGGCCAATTGGCCCAATTTTTCATCATGCTGTTGATTTTTGTAAATATTCCAAACAGAAGCAGCACTATTTTTCCCGTCCCATAAGGAACCAGCTAAGATCCTCCTTTGGTGGGAGGATGAACCCTAAGCCGTCTGCTGTACTAACCCAAGGGCAGCCCCTCAGGAGCAATTGGGGCAGGTAGCAGTGATCTGAAAGTGGGATAAAGGAAGGGTAAATTTGATAGTTCCCAGCGTGGCATTAAGTATGGTCCATCTGAACCCCCCTGGGTTTCTTTTCCTAGAAGAACCATACCACAACTGCTGGTCATACATTCAGATACTTCTTGAGGAGGCCTCTAGGTTCGTAATATGGAAGGGAGAATACTATAACAGGGTACAGGCTATGTTGTTGGTCACTGGAATAGCCTCTAAGCAGAAAATATTCCCTTGGTCAGACAAGTCCTGTGGATATATGTTTGGTTGTTTACTAGTGAGGCTACTGATTGGCTAAGATTTAGAAAAATATTATTTTCCCATTCCCACCCCAAGTTCATTAAGGAGGAGAGGTTAAGGAATGTTAAAAGTTTCATTTTCAGGTAGTTTTGGCTAGCTTCCGCAAGCTATTCTTCGAGATTTTGTAGTCTTAATTCACTTAGCTGTCCAGCAATGAGGCCACAAGGGAGAGGTTACCAGCACAATCACCTTGCTTGTTTGGAGGCTTTATTATGCCCTCAAGTGGAGAGGTTGTTTTCTTAGCAAGGCACAGTGGGTTTGTCAGCAGACAAAGGAGAAGTTACCAGTTCTTTTATCTTGTCCTTTACTCCTGCTATCCAGAAAGAGCAACAACGCCAGAAGGAAAGATAGACCGATCATCAGTCGGAGAGCCATTACAGTGAGAAACATGGGCAGGTAGTCAATTCTTGGCACTTCACAGTGGAGCTGATAATCAACAGGATTTGATAAGGGTCTTTCAGCATGGGGCCAGGGCAGTTCCTCGCTGGTGGACCTCCATGTAGACCCAGTCTTCTGGTTTCAGCGAGCGGCAGAGCTACTGTATATAAAAACCTAACACATTTCCTTAGTGCCTGGCAATAATTACGCATTGTGTTATCTATTAAATAAATGTCCACCTGAGCCAAAGCGAGCAGGGCACTGTCGATAGTTGCACTGGGTGCCCTGGTAAAAATTATATGAGGGCTGAGTGTGGTTTTTTTTGGAAGTGGCCTTCTAAGGGCATTTGGCCATACTGGATCTGTGAAGCTGCACATGATTTAGTTATAATTTGTTCAGTAAAATTAGGTTCACAATACATTATTAAAACTAACACATACTCATACGAGCAGCATTTTGGCATGTTTATAAAGTCAATCTGAATATTTACAAAGGGTCCCCATAGAGTGGGGTGAGCTGCCGGTCTAGTCCGGTCTGGCTTTAAACTGTTGTGTGCCAGACAAATAGGGCAACAATTACAATATTGTTGACCCATGATTGAAAATGCCATAAGATTTGATATAATCCATGGGTCACACGAGGAAGGTAGGGGAGCAAAGCCCGGGGCGCAATCAGGCGACCATCTGGAGTGCACCACAAGGCATCCTCAGGGTGTGGAGAACACCCGTTTCGTTTCCAACCGTCCCTCTCCTCCTCAGATGCTGACTCTTGCAAAAGTGCCAGGTCACGAGGGGACACAGCTGGAGAAAGAGGTTGCAGCATACAAAGACAAAATTTCAAAGGGAGCTGGATACCCAGAGAGGGCCGCTTGCCTGGCAGTAGCATCTGCCAGAACATTTCCGCGCATAATATCATCACAGGGCTTTTAATGGGCAGAACATTTAACAACAACAATTGCAAACTAAAGCTAAAGGGCAAATAAAAGGGCATTAACATAAGGGTCATGACTAATGGGTACTCCTCCAGAGGTAAGAAATCCTCTATATTTCCAGAGCTGTCCATGATCATGCACCACCCTGAAGGCATATCTGGAATCCATATAGATGGTAATAAGAAACTTGCCCTCAGCTATGGAGCAAGCCGACCAGTTCCGCCACCTGGGCAGAGCTGGCCCTTGGAAGACAGTAGGCTTCCACGAGGCCGTGGGGGGCACAAACTGCACAGCCAGCTACAAGCTGGCCCAAGAAGTTCCTAAGATATGAGCCATTCACATAAAATAACTCAGGATCCTGCAAATCAAGCCTGGGAGAGGAGAGCCCAGGAGTTACTGTTAGACAGTCATGGGGTTCACCATTCCCCCACCCCCCGTGGGCAACAGAAAGGCTGGGTTAAGCACAGGACACCTAGTTAAGGTAACATTTGATGCATTCAAAAGAAGCATCTCGTATTTAGTGAGCCTGAGGAGAGCAATAACAGCATGGGGAACCGTAACAGTCAAGGGCTACTTAGCACAAGTGTAGCGGAAGATTCTACATGGGCCGCCGCAGCAGCCACAGGTCTAAGATAAGGAGGGAAGCCATCAGCTATTGGGTCCAAAGAGGAACTAAAATATGCAATGGGTCTCTTCTTATTTCCATAAGTTTGCGTAAGGACCCCTAGGGCCATCCCCTCCTTTTCTCATGACAATAGAGATTAAAGGGTTTCTTATAATCAGTGAGGCCCAGTGCCAATGCTCAGGCCAGAACATGTTTAACCGGAGTGAAAGCCTCATTAGCCCCTGATGTCCAAGGGATGGGGTCTGTGACCTTGTCTAAGGTCAAGTCTTGTAATTACAACATTTAAACATTTAAATAAAATCATTTTTTTACAAATATTTTGCTAATTGTAGGCAAAACTGAGGAATTACTCCCTATATTTTCCTGTATTTGTTTTATAGGCAGGTCAAGTTTTAACAGTTTCTACCTTTTTAACTTCTGCCTCTGAATACATGTTGACTTAAAATGGAAAACACAATTTATTTTGGCTTCCCTTTGACAACATGACCGTTGATTACACAGAGCCACCTTAAGGCTTAGTGTGGGGTACTCACTACAGTTTCTATTTGCTTTTTGTAACCAAAACAGAGCTAAGTTTTTTAACATTCTCCTGGCCTTGACTGCCCTATTGCAGCCACAACTTTGGACTGTTTTCTTGTTTAGTTTTGTGTTCTGGTAAAAGTATATATATATATATTTTACAACCCAGAACAACACCAATTATTATAAAACAAAAATTATACATACCAAGTGCTGATTATTTACAGACATTCTAAAGAAACCAAGATTTTTATTTTCATAACACCTTTTAACATTTGTACTTAGTTTTACTACTTAATTTCCTTCAATAACTTCAGAGTTAACTTTTAACTTCTTTTTTTTTTCTCTAACTTCCTCAAACCGCGGTTGCCATTTGTTTGGGCCTGATCCTTTTTCTTGCTGCATTATTTCTTTCATGGGAACAAGCATTGTTTCACTACCAATTTGGCAAGGAGAGTGGGCTTTTTTGACTAAATCCCTTTTATCTACTTATGCACACCTATTTACATACATACATTACATCTAGATGCATCTTGTTTAATAATTAACAGGGAATAATAACAGAGCTACAAACAACAAATAAAATAGGGAGAACAACAGCATAAACAGCACAATAAAATTCCTTCCTTGGTATAGTTTGAGAGGAGGGATTTAACTATATTTTTGGGAAGTGGTCTTGCTCGGTTCAGGCAAATTTCAGCCAGCTGGGCAGACCCAATGTGCCAAACCTGGTCAGCATGATCAGCTCACAATGCCCACAGGGAGGGAGAGACCTTAACCAGCAGTTCCTGTTGCAACGAGGAAGGGCTGGGGTCAGTCTTCTTCTTTAGAGTGTCCTTCTAAAAAACTGCCAGGACCTCATTGTGAGCGGGATCAGGCACATCCAGCTACACACCATTTGGGTACAACAGATTGTACAATTTAATTCACACAGCAAATCCTTTCCCAATGGGTTGACGAGAGAACACGGACTAAGGAGAAACGCATGGCGGTTAAAAAATGGTACAGGGTGGGGAATGGGAGCATTTCCCACTCCAACTGCCGTAACAATATTCGAAGAAAGGAGCACAGATGGAAACTCCTGCGCCCTCAGAGTGAGACATAAGGCTTTAATATCTATCAAGCATGAGGTAAAAATACTATTTATTATACAGGAAACGATAGGGGCTGTCTAATTACCAGGGAAAAACGTGGCAATGATGTTACTAGTCTCCAGACTCTCCTAGCAACCTGGCTGCAGAAGAGGTGGATTAGGGAAGAACTGGAAATTCGGGAAAGGGGCTTGCTCCGGCACTTCTCCGGGGTGAGAAGACCGTCTGGGGCACGTGGGGCACTCCATTATAAGGTGGCCTTCCTGCTTACAGTTGGTGCAGCTCGTTCCACGAGGGCATTTAGCCCTCCAGTGCCCTTCCTGCCCGCACGAAAAACAGGAATTGGAGTTAGGTCGAGGATTCACCCCAGGTGCTCCTTGACCCTGTTTCCGTCTGGGGAACTTTTTATAAGAATCCTGCATGGTTTGAATTTGCAGGACTATAAGTTTAGATTCCGTTTCATCCTTCTTTCTTTCAAGCTGCCGATGAAAATGCTGAGCGGCAGCTAAAATACCCTCTAAATTTTTGCCTTTCCAATTAACGACTACAATTATGGGAGGGGGAGAGGTAGCTTGACCTTCCCCCTAATCAATGGCTACCAGTGGGGCCACTGTCTACATTTCATAAATAAGTCATTTAAATCATCTGACGGGGATAAAGGCGGTGGTCTAGAGGCCGCCACTCCCCAAAGAGGGGCTCTCGGGCCAGCTGCAGACTGGCCCGACAGTCCCTGGACAAGGACTAGTTTTTTCCAGAGTTTTTTAAAGTCTAAACTTTAACTTTTCTTGAGAGTCCTTAAGACCCCCTAGTATACCAATTCCACTTCTGCAAATATTTACACGTCGACGGACTATAATGTACATACATATAAGCAGCAGGTGTGCCTTTTGATGGGACCGGAATCCCTTTGGATTCATCAGCCTCCATTTTCCCTTCAGCCCACTCTCACTCAAGCCACACACACAAGGGAACGCTTACTAGGATTACCACAGCTCTAACACCTATGGTCTGTCTACCTGCCCTGGGCAGGGGAACTAGTAGGCTTTCGCTGCTCCTCGCCACGGCGGGAGACCTACTACAGGGAAAGAGGAGAAAGAGGGGCAGGCCTCCTTAGGGATTTTTACCCTTGGACTCTTACCCTAACGGAAAACCCGTGGTCTCCACATGCCTTTCGCCAGCCCAGAGCACCAGCCTTTAAGCCAACGGTGCCTCTGTAGCTGCAGAGCCAGCAGTACGGTTTCCCGGGGCTTCCCTTCTCTCCGAGAAGGGAAGGGAGCTTAAAGCTCCCGAGGGAAAAGAAAGAGACCCCGCGGTCCTTGAAGGACAGTGCTTGAGGAGCTGTCACAGGGTCGTAGGTCAGAGGAGGGGAAAGGGAAAAGGGACGGGGAGGGAAACACACACGCACCTCAGCTTTAGAGCCACTTACCAAGACCTGCCAGCTGGGAAGCTCTACAATCTCTCCAAGCAAGGTTGTGGGGCTTGCTTTCGAGACACTCCCGGTCACAAGCTCATGCTTCGCAGGAGGCTTGGGGCGTCTTCCCACAACTGTCACTCACACTAGCCGCACGGCCTTCACATGCAAACAGGCACATTTCCTGACACAGCCGTCAGGGCAGAAACCTGGACCCGGGTCCCGACCAAACCTAGTTGGAAGGGACCCCTGATCAACTCCCAGGGCACTACCAGCCCAAGAGCAGATCAGAATACTCCGGACCGAAAGGAGCGTGGTCCGTGGGATGCCAGCTACCTTGATTCCCTTAGGAGTCTTTAATCCCAGTCTCGATACGAGGTCCAGATCGTCATCCGGACAAACCTTGGAACCTTAGACCTCAGAACCTTGAAACCTTAGGATAAGGGCGTCAGGCTCATCTGATAGATAAAATTTCAAATCCAGCTTGTGCCTTATCCCAAACCGGAGCCTACGGACCAGTCCTCCACCAAACCCCAGTAGAGATTTCAAAAGGTCTCTTACCTCTCAGGCAGGCCCAGGGGTTGGAGGGGGGCTGTCCGCGGTCCTCTGATCCAGGAAAGTCATCTGTGGATCCCCGTATGGGCCACCAAATTGTTGGGGAAAAGACCACCACCCTATTGATTTTTGATCAGATGGCCTGAGGCACCTTTATTGATATATCACAGTACAAGTGTGCACACAGAGAGAGACAGCGAGTTCCTCTAGCAAGGGTTAAGCTGCTCTACATGTTACAAATTTTACCAAGCTTATAAAGTTTAAAACCGCAAAACGTAGCATGCTGGTTACACATGTTATTTGCCTTATTTGGAACATAATGTTGAGAACAAGCAAGCTGACCAATTAATTCTCCATCTATGGCAAAACCTCAATTTTCCATCTATGGCTTTTCCTGTTATTGTCTTTGCCAATCAAGTCTGCAGTTTGACCATTCTAGCACCTTTTCTGTAGTCCCGACAGCAGGCTCAGCAGTTGTAACTTTACAGATCTCCTGGTTCCCCTTTATCCAATTCTAGTTCCTCTCTTTGGGGCCCTGACCACATCTTTCTGCCTCGGCATGCCCTTTGTACAGAAAACAAGTTTAGCAGAAGTTAAAACTCTTGCTCCTAGCTAAAGGCTTTTGGGCCTAATCTTACTCTATTCTCAGCAAAAGCCTGGGGCCTTGGGTAAGGTAGGGTCAAGGGGTGGGGGTTCCCTATCATAGGTCTATCAATATGTAGAGCGGGAAAGTACACTTCCAGGTATCTTTTTCTTAAAGCAAGAGCAGAGCTAGAGAGTGTATGTCTCCTCAAGCACGCACTTACACCTTTGGCTTGAAGTGTAGACATACCCTGAAAGATTTCATGACTTCAGGAAGGATGTCTCCTCTTATGTGCACTGCTGTAAATCAGGAATCACTCGACTGAAATCAGTGGTGTTGCACTGGTATGAGAGAAGAATTAAGACTCCTGCCCATACTGTGACTAAAAAAACGACGACAAAACAGTAGCACTGAAGTTCAGAGCTCAGGTCAGCCGACTGAGCCCGACTCAAACTCGCAGGACTCAGGCAGCAGGGCTAAAAATTGCAGTGTAAACATTTGAGTTCCGGCTGGAGCCCGAGCTTTGAGACCCTCCAAGTGGGAGTGCTAATCCAACAAGAGGTGATGCCAGTTTAGATTTGGTACTGGTGAGTAGTGAGGACCTCATGGAAAAATTGGTTGTGGGGGACAACTTTAGTTCGAGTGATCATGAGCAAATTCAGTTCAAACTAACTGGAAGGATAAACAAAAATAGATCTGCAGTTAGGGTCATGATTTCAAAAGGGATAACTTCAATGGAATTAGTTAGGGAAGTGGACTGGATTGAAGAACTCAATGTGGCAGAGGCTTGGAATAACATTAAATCAAGGTTGCATAAACTGTGTGACACCTGCATCCCAACCGGGGAGGGGGGTAATTCATAGGGAAATATTGCAGAGCAAGCTGGATGAGAAAGCATCTCAAACAGGTGACTACAAGAAAGCAGAAAGTCTATAAGCCATGGGATTGATCAGCAATGAAAGCCACTTCTTGGAGGTCAGAAAGTGCAGGGGTAAAGTGAGACTTGCAAAGGGAATTAAAACCAACAGTAAAAAGTTCTATAACCATAAGAAACCAAGGAAAGAAGAAGTGGGACCACTAAGCACTGCGTATGGGAAGGTGATTAAAGATAATGTAGGCATGGTCCAATACCTAAATGAATACTTTCCCTCAGTTTCTAATAAGGCTAATGAACAGCTTACAGGTAGTGGCTGGGTGGCTAATGGTGATGAGGATATGGAGGCAGAAATTACCACATCTGAGGTGGAAGTCAAACTCAAACAGCTTAATGGGACTAAACGGAGTCAGGGCAGATAATCGCCATCCAAGAATATTAAAGGAACTGGCATGAAACTGCAAGTCCAAGAGTAAGGATTGTTTAATGAATCTGTAAACTTGCGGGTCGGGGGAAGTCATACCCTGTGACAGGAGAATTGATAATATAGTTCCTGTTTTTAAGAAAGGTGGGGGGGGAAGTAATCCAGGGAACTACAGGCCTGTTAGTTTGACCTCAAGTGTATGCAAGGTCTTGGAACGAATTTTAAAGAGAAAATAGTTAAGGACACAGAGGTAAATGGTAATTGGGATAAAAAAAAGCTGGGGACTTATAGTTGAAAGTGACAGAGGAGGCGAAAAACCCCAGTATATTGGCTGATCACACTATGACTATGAGTTGCCAATGTGATGAGGCTGTGAAAAAGGCTAATGCAGTCCAAGGATGCATCAGGCAAGGTATTTCCAGTAGAGACAGGGAAGTGTTAGTGTAACCCACAAAGCTTCTGGGTGTTGTGTTCTGTCCCATCTAGTGGCACTGAGACCATTTACAGAGAGAGAGATAAAATGAGTCTGCTCTATAGCCTTAGCTCACAGCAAACTGGCTGTTAGCTCATGTGCTACCTAGCGGCTCGTGCACTAAGCTCCAGAGGTTCCAGGTTCAGTCCTGCCTGATGATGACTGGGTCTGTTGGTGTTACATTAGCACTGTTAAACAAGGCATTGGTTAAACCTCATCTGGAATACTGTGGTGGTTTTGGTCTCCTGTCTTTAATTCAACCTGGAACAGGTACAGTGAAGGATTACTAGGATGATCAACGGAAAACCTACCTTATGAGAGGAGACCCAAAGAGCTTGGCTTGTTCATTTTAATGAAAACGCTGAGTGGAGATATGATTGCTCTCTATAAACACATCAGAGGGATAAATACCAAGGAGGGAAACAAGTTATGTAAGCTAAGCGCTGTTGGGGAAAATACCACCACCCAGTTGATTTTGAATCAGACAGTCTGAGGCACCTTTATTGTTATAACAAGATTACAAGTGTGCACACAGGGAGAGACGGTGTAACCTCGTGCAAGAGATAAGCCACTCTGTCCCTTACAAATTTTACCAAGCTTATAAAGGTTAAAACCGCAAAACGTCATACAGATTACACAAGTTATTTGCCATTTTTGGTAATGCAATTTTGCAAATTAGCCGGTTATTTACTGTAAGTTCAGTTTGAGGTATTTCCAGTTATTGTTTCTTTTGCAATTATACTGACTGTTTTATGACCCCTTGATTGCAAACACATTATTGCAGAAGTCATTAAAATACTGCGTATCAGCAAGCTAGTTGAACATATTTCACGTGTTCTGGCAGTGATTGAGCTGGTTATTTTGATAGCCCCTCCTTGGAGTTCCCTTAAGCAAGCATTAGCTATTATATTATATATTGCATAAGGCTAAGCTGGCACTTAAGGGGACCCCTTGTCCCCCTCCTACTTCCTCTTTTGTCAGTGTTCCACACCCCATTTCTTCATATCTAGTTTCTCCACACCCAGTGCCTGATATGTTGCTAAATAAGTTTATTTGAGAACTGAAACCATGGCTTTTATTTAACAATTATTTGGCTTATATTAAGTTTAGCTAAAGTCTAAGGCCTGGATATATGGACCTATAAAGTAATAAAGCTAAAAGCATTACTTGTTACAATATTATATGTTAGGATTACAGATGCCTGTATCAATGTCAGGGCTCTGCAGCAGGGTACCGCTCGTTTGTTATTTCAATCAGGACCCTGGTGCAGCATCCGTGACAGTGACAGAAAACTTTCAAAGGCAGTGGTGGCTAGACAAGGCTCTATATGGATGGTTGCAAAGCTTCGTCTAACAAAACCGGGGGGTGGGGGGGTTATGGTCCTTCACAGCGCCAATGTGGACACAAGACCAAATGGATATAAATTGGCTATCAGCAAGTTTAGGCTTGAAATTGGATGAAGGTTTCCAAACGCCAGAGGAGTGAAGTTCTGGAACAGCTTACCAAGGAAAGCAGTGGGGGTAAAAAAAACCTAACTGACTTCAACACGGAGCCTGATATGTTTATGGAGGGGATGGTAGGATGAGACTCCCTACACTGGCATGTAGCTAATCTGCGACTGATAGCAGCTAGTACTTCCAACAGCCAGTGATGGGACAGTAGATGGGGAGGGTTCTGAGTTACTACAGGGAATTCTTTCTTAGATATCTGGCTGATGGGTCTTGTCCACATGCTCAGGGTCTAAGTGATCACTATATTTAGTGTCAGGAAGGAATTTTCACCCAGGTCAAATTAGCAGGGACCCTGGGGTTTTTCATCTTCCCCTGCAGCATGGAGCATGGCTCACTTGCAGGTGTAAATGGTGGATTATTTGTGGATTCTCTGTAACTTGAAATACTTAAGTCATGATCTGAGGACTTCAGTAACTCAGCCAGAGGGTAGGGGTCTATTACAGGAGTGGGTGGACTGCAATGTGCAGGAGGTTAGACTAGATGCTCATTATGGTCTCCTCTGATCCTAAAGTGTATGAGATGCTATTGACAAATTTCACGCACCCTTACTCCCCATCCATTTTTCAGGTGTTTCTCTGCTCATATGTGAAATCCTCCAATAGTACATATTTTATTAAAACTTCTCCATAAAGTGATATGAGGGGGGAAATGGCTAAGGCCAAGATTTGCAGGAAGAGGCCCAATTTGCAGAAGTATTTTCTGCAAACCAGGCCCATTCAAGGTCTCTCAAGTTGGGCATGCAAAACTCACTAGCCTCTTTTGAAAATCCCAGCCTGAGTCTTACTCGTCTTGCTGCAGATGTCTGTAGTAGGGTACTTGCCTTGCCAATATCTTAGTTTTTATACTCATTCCTATTCCTAAAGAACAAAACTCACCCCTGCACAAAGGTTATACATCACCAAAGCCTTCTTTTGATCAGTTACACTGACAGTAATGCAGTGGTGCATGCGAGCCTGAAGGAGACGTGTACAGCCTGTAGAGGGTATAGAATTGTGATGTATCTCCTTGCTACTACAAAAGAACCTGAGTATTAGAATGGCCTCTTTCCAAAGCTCTGAAGTGAGGCCCTGGGCACAGCGCCTCACCAATTGTGCTTGGTGTTAGGAATTCGTCCTTCCTCAGCGATCCATTGTACACACATGTCCTGGATAGTGTCTTAAGGCTGAAAGCTTCAGAACTTAGCAGACAATGTTCCAGAGAAGTGAAAAGCATACTGATGTCTGTATTTGAAAAATTGGTCCAAATAAAATCTCTCATTGGTAGATATGCAATTATTTGCTCCCAGAGCCCAAAGTTATCCATTGAGGCAATCTCCCCTTCCTTTATAATAGCTCTCCATTTTATGTAGCCCCAGGAAGTATGTTCTTCTCAGACTGGATGGAGGTAGTCAAGGTCTTGTGTTGTGGATATAAATCAGATTGCTCTTTTCTGGTTGTACTATCTCTAGACAAGGTCCTGTATGGATACAGATATCTCTAATAATGGATGCAATCTCAGGCCTCCTGGTATGTATTTTATGAAGTGTTAGAAGGCAGTTCTGTATGATGTTGTTTATTTTTTATTTGTGTTACAATAGTGCCTGGAGGACCCAACCAAGATCAGGACCTCACTGTGCTAGGCACTCAACACACGGGTAGTGAGAGACTGCACTGACCCCGAAGGCTAACGCCCTGGGAAGTTACACATATATGCATGGCCACACAGCCTCTGAAACTTAGCTGAGTCAAGGAAACCTGTGCCTGCAGAATCTCCAGAAAAAAAAATGTCCTGGCTGGGATGTTCTTTAAAAAAATGACAACCTCAACAGCAATTTGCTTTGGTCCTTTTAACAACTTCCATCCCTCACACTGACCAGTATTAAACCCCCCCCCCCCCCACATTTTAAGGAAAATGTAAAGTGAACAACTAATTTACACTGCATTAAAGACAAGAAAGCAAAACAAATATCTGGAAAGTTCATTTTTCCCCTTGAGTCCCTAGGATGAATTCCTAATGTGTACTGAATACAGGTGAAAAGCTCAAAGGTCTTCTGGGAAATCCCTGATGCTTCTGAGCCTGGAAGATATTTTTCATTGCCTGAGAGGTTCCAGAAAGTTCTTTCCTTCAGGCTAACCCTAGTGACCAGGGCAATGAAATGTAAAGACAGAAGAGGATTCTAAACAACTTGTGCTAGGTAGCTACATTTAACGTTGCATCATGTCTGTCACTGACTTGAGAGTCTATCTGCAATAATATTTTCAATTCATCTCACATTTTCATCCTAAGGCACTTTACAACCACTTCGCAGGAATCACTACACGATTCTCTGAAATGCAGCAACTGTTAACAGGGCCCAGCAATGTTGCACAAAGGTTGGGACAGGAACTGAAGAACATTCTGTGACAGGTTGGATCACAGAAACCCCCTTGGGAACTGCCAATTGATGAGCCAAGACTACTTCTGCCTCTGCTTTCCTGCCCTAGCAGCTTGAGACTTCAGTGCCCTGCCTGGTTTGAGCCAGACACGCCAGTCTGCTCTAACACAGACCCAGGGTCTGAACCACGTGCTCCAAAGCTCCAGACTTAACTGAAAGCAACTTAAGACGTGTTCCTGTCTTTAACACTCAGATGCCAAACTCCCAATGGGGTCTAAACACAAATAAATCCATTTTACCCCGTATAAAGCTTATGCAGAATAAACTCATGAATAGTTCGCCCTCTATAATACTGATAGAGAGGTATGCACAGCTGTTTGCCCCCACCCCCAGGTATTAATACATACTCTGGGTTAATTAATAAATAAAAAAGTGATTTTATTAAATACAGAAATTATGACCTAAGTGGTTCCAAGTAGTGACAGACAGAACAAAGTGAATTACCAAGTAAAATAAAATAAAACACGCAAGTCTGAGTCTAATACAGTAAGAAAACTGAATACAGACAAAATCTCACCCTCAGTGGTGTTCCAGTAAGCTTCCTTTTACAGACTAGTCTTCTTCTAGTCTGGGTCCAGCAATCCCTCACACCCCCTGTAGTTACAGTCCTTTGTTCTAGTTTCTTTCAGGTATCCTTGGGGGTGGAGAGGCTATCTCTTGAGTGAGCTAAAGAAAAAATGGAGGGGTCTCCCAGGGGTTTAAGTAGACTTTCTTTTGTGGGTGGAGACCCCCTCCTCTCTCCTATGCAAAGTCCAGCTCCAAGATGGAGTTTTGGAGTCACATGGGGAAGTCACATGTCCATGCATGACTCAGTTTTTACAGGCAGCAGCCATTGTTTGCATGTTACCCAGGTAGACTTCTTATGTGGATTGGAGCTTCCCAAGATTCATTGTCCTCTAAGTGTTTCTTGATTGGGCACTTAATTTGCACATTCCTTTCTCAAGAAGCTGACCAAATGCTTAGGCTACTTAGAAACCAAGCAAGTACACAGCCAATATTCACAACTTCGAATACAACGACACATGCATATAAATAGGATGAATAGATTCAGTAGATCATAACCTTTACAGAGATATGTTACATGGCATATGTAGCATAAAATATTATTCCAGTTATGCATATATACACATTCATAAGCATATTTCCATAATGCCTTATTGGGTGCACAGTTACACACCCTATCCAGCATGGCATTGTCTGGGGAATGTAGAGAGGGAGAATGGAGCCTCATGTGGAATCTGGCCAAAATGCCAGACTTAAAACTAAAACCAGATTACTAGATCAGCATATTCTTGAATGCAATCATTCTTCCCAAAGAACTTTTGCAAATAATTCATGGTCTGTAGCTTGTTTGCAAACAGTTTGTTTCAAGTATTTGGTATTGAAAATTCAAAGTGGCTTAGCTAAGACTAGATGCAATACAGCAGTGGTTTTCAAATTGTGGGTCGGGACCTACTACTGGGTGGCGGAATGTAAGACACTGGGTCGCAGTGGTTCTGGTTAGCACCGCTGACCGGGCCATTAAAAGTCCTGCCAGTGGTACTGCCCAGCTAAGGTAGGCTAGTCCCTACCTGTTCTGACACTGCGCTGCACCCTGGAAGCAGCCAGCAGCAGGTCAGGCTCCTAGGCAGGGGGTCCATGGGGCTCTGCATGCTGCTCCTGCCTGGAGCACTGGCTCTGCACTCCCATTGACCAGGAACCAGCCAATGGGAGATGGGGGGGCAGTGCTGTGGGCGATAGCAGCACAGAGCCACTTGTGTACTTCCGCCTAGGAGCTGGACCTGCTGCTGGCCACTTCCGGGGCACAGCGCCGTTTGCAGTGCCAAGACAGGCAGGAAGTGTGACTTAGCATCCACGCTGTACTGCTGAGCGGGAGCCACCTGAGGTAAGCCTGCAACCTAATCCCCTGTCCCAGCCTTGAGCCTCCCCCAATCCCGGAGCCCCTTCCTATACCCCAAACTCCTCATCCCTGGCCCCACCCCATAGCCTGCACCCCCAGCCCAGAACCCCTCCCACAGCCCAAACCCCTCATCCCCAGCTCCATTAGGTCGCGGGTATCAACGATTTTCTTCAACTGGGTTGCCAGAAAATCATTTGAAAACCACTGGCATGCAGTGCAGCCCCAGCAGTACACACATGCCACATGGAAGGCTTAAAGGGACAGCCAAGGACATAGAGCTCTCTGCCAGTTATTCATCCCCTCCTAGCCTTTCCCCAGATTGATAAGATCATCGCTTAAATGCTTATATGCCTGTGGACCTATCACACTCTCTTAACCTCTTCAGCTCTCCTCCTGCAGCAGAGTTTGGTTGGTAGCTTTGCAAATTTGACACCATCAGCTCAGGACTAAACAAAGACTGTGAATGGCTAGCCAACTACAAAAACAGTTTCTCCTCCCTTGGTGTTCACACCTCAACCGCTAGAAGAGGGCCTCGTCCTCCCTGATTGAACTAACCTCGTTATCTCTAGCCTGCTTCTTGCCTGCATATTTATACCTGCCTCTGGAAATTTCCACCACGTGCATCTGACAAAGTGAGTATTCACCCACGAAAGCTTATGCTCCAATACGTCTATTACATCTATAGGTACCACAGAACTCTTTGTCGCTTTGTAGGAAACAGTTCTTCACTAGCTCCTAATCTGCTACACTTTGCTCTGTTGTATTATTTTACACCTGCAAATGACTTACATCATCATGACATCAAGATTGGCAGAGGCCGCTGCCTTGTAAAGATGAACAGAAATGCCTTTAACAAACATAAATAAAAGGAATACTGCGAAGATCAAAATCACAGATGCAAAGGAAACTACTCCCTTGCGTTACTGATTACACTTTGGTTAATTAGACAAGAGGATCCTTTTTCAAACAATTTTTCCTCCCTTTTTGAATTTCATTTTGCATAAACAAGTGAGCCACACAAGTGACCCAAATAAATCAGCCACAAAGAGAAGAGCAAAGTATGAGATTCTCACAAGCTGCTGGATGATCTTGCACGTTAGGCAGGGGACTTTGAGCTAGATTTGTGTCTTGGCTTGCTCATGGAGTCTGTATGACATCAGAGAAGAACCTTGTCTGTAAAATGGGGGAAATGACGTTTCTTTTCTTCCAGCCGTTAAGCATTTGGGGCGGGGCCTGTCTCTTACTTTTTGTTAGAATGACACTTAGCACAATGGGGCCCCAGCTCTAGCTGGGACTTCTAGCTGCTACCATCACGCAAGTATTAATAAAAGCCTTTTAACTTTTCAAACAGGTGGCACAAGGTTCCATTTTTACACAAAGACTTTCCAGGGCTGAACCAGACCTGAACATCATGTGTTTAATCAGAAAACTCTAGGGCAGATCCCACAGGCCAGTGATACTGCTCTGTCTCCTTTCTTTTTTGTTCAAATATGAAAACATTTTGTCACAACATTTCATAGGGACGAACTCATAGAATCATAGACTTTAAGGTCAGAAGAGACCATTATGATCATCTAGTCTGACCTCCTGTACAATGCAGGCCACAGAATCTCTACCACCCACTCCTGTAACAAACCCCTAACCTACGTCTGAGTTATTGAAGTCCTCAAATTATGGTTTGAAGACCTCAAGCTGCAGAGAATCCTCCAGCAAGTGACCCGTGCCCCATGCTGCAGAGGAAGGCAAAAAACCTCCAGGGCCTCTGCCAATCTGCCCTGGAGGAAAATTCCTTCCCGACCTCAAATATGGCAAACAGCTAAACCCTGAGCATGTGGGCAAGACTCACCAGCCCGCACCCAGCTTGTTTAATACACCCAAGTTTCTCCCCCAGTGTCTCAGGTTCACATCTAGCTGAGATCAGAAAAGGTCAGTTTGCTAGTCCCTGCCATCTGCCAGCACCAAAACATTATGTGTTACCAGTGGAGGCTAGGCCATGATGGGCTGGGGGTGGGGCCAGTTCCAGAGGTAGGGGGGATAGAGCAGGGATGGAGGACAGGCATCAGGGCCTGCCCGAGAGGCAGCAGGGGCAGAAGGGCATGGTGGGCAGGGCCTGCTTTCTGTTTCAACGGTCTCTGCACAAACCTCAAAGTGGGGGGAAAAAGACACACAACGGCAAAGTGGTCCTATGGTGCTGGGTTTGCTATCCACTCTCAAAAGTTAACAGCCATGTCTACCGACAGTGTCTGCAAGCGAAACACTGTGAATTGAATAGTAGGGGTGCTTTCCAAAGCGCAGGACTGGAACAGCAGAGGGGGCTGCAGAGCAGGATTGAAGAGCCTGGGCAGAGCTGTGTGGGGAACTGAGGACTGGAACAGCAGGGAGCGGGAGCTGTAGATCACAAGTGAGGTGTAGTAGCAGAGCCATGTAGGGGAAGCAGGACCACTCACAATTTACAACCACCTTTGAAAATTCCACAAAATTTCTTGTCATCATAAAAAGACTTTCTTCCCCTGACAATGGAGCTATTATTCCCCTTAGAGCAATATTGTGAATCCTTCAATCACACAGGAAATCTCATAGCCCAAAGCCCAGGGCTAGATGGCTAAGAGCAGGCCTGAATGAACTCAGACACACACCAGTTCCCTGTAAAACTTCTAAGGGCTTTTTGCTGCGTTTTATGTCTGAGGATGGCAAGAGAGAACGAGAGAGAGAGAGGTTGGTGGCTAGATACAGAGGTGGGAAGGAGGCTGATGTGTCGTATGTCAGCAGTGTCCATAACACCATGAGGGTGGGCGATGTTTGCAGATGGGGGTGGGGTGGTTTTGCCAAATAGTCATTAGACAGCAGCAGTGCTGAACTATTTTACACAGTCTGCCTTTGCAGCGCTTGCTGATAGAGAGACCATTAATAAGGCTTTCCAGCTTGTCACTTCCACTCTGAAGCCTTTGAAAGCTGTGCTCCTCTGGATCCATTAGCGGGAAGAGCTGTATCTGCTGAAACATACGGGTCTGTCAGGCACTGTCCTCTTGCCACTCGGAAAGCTACGGCTTCTGTGGTGGTTTGATGCTGAAAGACATGTCTGAGTGGTCGTGGTGGGGTTGGAGGGATTGCTGAGAAGGGCAGCTGGGGTAGGCTGGTTTAAGAGGGCTGACTATGGGATGAGAAAGAGGTGAAAAGGTGGGGTGGCAGGACTGCAGAGAGGCTGTTGGTGTATAGCTTTGGGGAGAGCAGTTGGGGTTGTGGGGAGAAGGTTGAGCAGAGGTTATGGGAAGGGATGTTGGGTGGCTGGGGCTTTGTATGGGGAGGGGTTGGGAAGTATTGGGAGGAAGTATTGGGAGGGGTGGGGTGGGGCATTACTGGGAAGGTTATTGGATTTGTTGGGGAGCACAGTCATTGGGGGGGTGATGAGGATAGGATGGCAGGAGGAGTTGGTGGGGTGGGAATGGTGTTAGGGGAAGAGGGAGTTAAGGTGTGGCTGGTAGGGCATGGTGGCTTCTGGGTGGTAACACCACCTGGAGAATCATTTGAGTCCTGTTTTTTGTATTCCTCAAATCTTCTCAATGCCGCTGGAGTTTCTCATTATCCACCCTCCAGCTCCATCGACAGAGACTGAAAGAGATTTAATGGAGTCCCCTGACTTTTGCCTTTGAAATATTCCTGGACCTCTCATGGTGCATTTCATGCTCACCACCTCCTCCTCCATTAGAGAAGTATCCAAGATGGACAGAGAGGAAGGTGGGCTGGAGAGGAGCTGGGGAGACTGATAAAGGGATCTGCTGCTGCTCTGATCAGCTGAATCAGAAACTTCTGGGGAATGGTTCATTCCAGGTGCCACTCCCCATCCGCTTCTTCCCTCTCAGTCTAACAGAGGCTTACTTCAGGTCAGGAGGGAGATCTGAAGTTATCCCAGGGAGATGATTAATACAATGAGAAAGGAAGGAAACTAACTGAGCAGAAATGTCTATCTGAAGTTACTGCTTCCCCACCCCCTTCTACAACTGTCTGTCTGCCATCACCATTTGCAAGGTGCTGCCATGCTAGTATCTAAGAACAGCGCAATGGTTCTAACAGCCAGTGGGAACTGCCCTGAGGCAATTAATTTACTTCACCGCTCATTCACCTCAGTCTCCTCCTTGCTGCCACACTAAAGTTTTGGGAGATGCACTGCGAGTGAGGGCAGTGCCTTTTGCAGCACGCCAGCCCAAATGCCAGGCTGGAATGATGAGAGAAGGAGCTTGCACAGGTTCTGAATGATAGCACTTTGTACCTCCTCTCTGTCTTAGGCATTATTAATAACACCTAGCTATAATGTAGTGATTTTCATCAGTAGATCTGACAACACTTTACAAAGGAGGTCAGTATCATTATTTCCATGTTACAAGGGGGGAAACTGAGTCACAGATCAGCAACATGAGTTGCCCAAGATCACCTGGCTGACTAGTGGCAGAGCTGAAAACTGGACCCAGGTCTGCTGAGTCCCACCCCAGTGCTAGGACGGTATCTAGACATCATGCTTGGCATGTCAGGGCTATGGGAGATGGAGCATTACAGGGGGAAGACCGTTCAGCAGCTGCTAATGTCATGCATGGGTCTCAAATAAAGAATATGCCAATGTCATGAATGACACCATCCATAGCAAGGCAGAATGCCATACTGAGCATGTAGGTAGGTGAAATATCTACAGTACCTTTCACTGCAAAGTGCCTCTGAGGATCATGCTGCGGTGTCTGGAGACAAGTGCATGTCCACATTAAACAAATAGCACCTCCCAGCAGCACACTACCCCCAACACTATGGTAGGTATGGTTGGAACTGGAGCATATCAGTATCATGATATCAGATGGGCCACTCTGCAATTTGCGATCGTTCGCCAAAGCCACCCACTGAACCAGGAATCTATCTGACTAAATAACAGCTAAGCCTGAATCAAAGCTCCAGATCCAAACCCCCAGAACTTTGGGAGAGATTTTCAGAGCTTCAGCCAAACTTTCGCCACCCTACTTGCTCATTAATAGCATCACATAAAGACTTGCTCATGACTCCATTGACTTCTAGGGTCGGATCCAATCCACACTGAAGAACAGTTCCCCACCGCTAGACAAATAAAAATGCTTCCTCAGCAAAAATGTCAGGGGCACCTGGAGGTTGATACAAAAGCTACGCTTGGCTTGTTTTACATCAGTACTATGACTTGCTGTCTGAGCAAGATCTTGAAGCTGATCGGCTTGTTCCTATGATTGACAGTGGGGAGACTATGAGACCAGAGATTACTGACATTTATTTTTCCTTTGGGCCTAGCCCCTTTAGCTCCATAGGACATTCCTTTGCTCCACATATTCTTAAAACCCAACTCCTTGCCCTGAGCATGATTGAGGATCAACCCCCCACCCAAGCCCTATTTACGCTTAATCTGAAAATATTCATCAGGCTGCCCCCCCCCCCCACACACACACATGCCCCAGGAGTCATATGTTTATGAACTAGTTTGCTGAATGTGCAGCATCGATGTGGAATTGTTATAGAGGAGCCCACAATCAGCCTAATTACCAGGGATTCATCACCTGCCCACAGGCTCTTCCAAGGCAGCTCTGTACAGCATGTCAATGAATTAGTTTGCCTGATTCTATCCTGCTGCCAGCCAGCTTTGAAGATCAAGAGCTCCGTCTCTCGCTTTCTATTTTTCAGGGGGAGTGAGAAAAAAGGTTTACAGAATGGAAGCCACACAGCAGCAGAGATACCGACTGAGAGCAGCGGGAGTATGATCTCTAATGTCCTGTGAATGCCTCCTCTAAGCAGACACTGATCTCTGTTTGCTTTCTCTGATCTCTGTTCACTTGCCTACCATGCTCCCAGTGCAGATAAAGACAACCTCACTTCTAAACAAGCCAGAAGTTTGGAAGGTTTGAAATTCATATTTGAATTTTGCAACTGGCTCCTATCATCATCATGGGCTGAACCAAATCCCTGGATCCAAAACTGGGAGGTGTGTGACTATCAAACTGTGATGCCTTTTGTTTTCTGTTCACTATACCTTCACATGCACAGCAACTCTGCCAGTGTGAGACATGTTGTTCTCAGAGGGGCTGCGGCCTGTTACAGTGCATTCACACATACTGCGCCCTCTCTTGGAGACCTGACTTTTGTTCTTTCTTGCTTTGCCAGTTCCTTTCTCTCAAACAAAAGTAGTGTTGGATGGAAAACCAATGGGTTAGGTTTTTCTGATGGAAATGCTGCAAAGCACACCAGGGCTAGATCCTGGGTTGGCATAAATTAGCATAGCTCAGCTGCAATTAGTGGAGCTTTGCAAGTTGCATCTGCTGAGGATCTGGCCCGCCACTCTCTGGGAAAGTTCAGTTCCAGATCTGTTTCCAGAATATGCAGCCCAGGGTATGAAGCATATAATCACCTGTGTGCCCCTGTAGTGTAGCGTACAGTTCCTTCGGTGAGAGCTTAATATAGGACTTGGCACCATATTGAGACAGAGGGTACAAGTTCGCATCCTGTAACCTTTCTCCTTTGCATTTGGTGCAGGTGCTAAGTCTTGCCTACAGTCCCTCATCAATAATCTTGTCCGAAACAGCTGGCAGGGGAATTAAGCTGCTTGTGAAAGGGAGCAGCCAATAAGCCTGGGTAATGTTGATCCCACAGCAGTGTATGGTAGGTGCTGCACAAGTTTCCCCTACACAGTTCTGTTAACAGCCATGTAGCACCTCAAATTTGAACTCTTTCACTTCTTACTCTTCCAGTCCTGCCCCCTTTTCTCTCTCATACAGCTCTGCCAATGTCCTGCACTGCACCCCTTTGCTACTCCAGTCCTGGGCTCCCCACACACCTCTGCCAATGCCCCTCACTCCTGCCCTGCAGCCTCCTCTGCTATCCCAGTCCTGGGCTCCCCACCCACCTCTGCCAATGCCCCTCATTCCTGCCCAGCAGCCTCCTCTGCTATCCCAGTCCTGGGCTTCCTACCCAACTCTGCCAATGTCCCTCACTCCTGCTTTGCATCCCCCACAGCTTCTCCAGTCCTGGGCTCCCCACCTAGCTCTGCCAATACCCTTCACTCCTCCCCTGCAGCCTCCTCTGCTATCCCAGTCCTGGGCTCCCCACCCAGCTCTGCCAATGCCCCTCACTCCTGCCTGGCAGCATCTTCAGCGATTCCAGGGCCGGGCTGCCCCCACAGCTCTGCTGGTGTGTGGTCCTCAACCCAGACAACTAGGTCTATAGTACCATTCGTTACTGCAGGCTTGACCACTTCTGGGCAGGGGGCTAATCCTGTAAGTGTGTGTGATGGAGTTGTGATGCATGGCCACCTGTCCCTGGGGAATTGGATGAGACTACCTTGTTTCACTTGTCACCTAGCACCCTTGAACCAACATCTCCAGAGAAGAAATATCCTGTGTACTAATCCACGCTGACATTGAATTCCCTATCCATTTCCCACTCTGACCTGTACTCGAAATTTGTGTGCCAAAATCTTCCAGGATGCTAAATATATCTAAAGTAGTGCTATGTATCCCACAATTTCCGAGGCTCTCCACTGCTCACCAGAACTTCCTGAAACCAGTTTGGTCTAGGATTCACACTGGGATTGGCAAGAGAACATGGTCTTTCATTCAATTCCCATTAATCTGGATGGTGACCCCCCTCCTACTCAATAGCCCCCTGACACTTTCGCAATGTATTGTGGGGAGGGGTGTGTGTGCACGCTACTCACCAATAGCCCCACTCATGCTTCCCTACTCAGTATATTTGATAAGCCGATTCACACCATTGCCTCCCCTAGTCCTCTCTCCCTGGTATAGCTCATATATATGTATGTGCCTTCAGCTTGATAAGAGGTGGGGGGCTTCACACCAATAGCTCCCCTCATCTCCTTTGGCTTATCTAATAGCAGAGTTCAAAGCAATGGTCTTTCAACATGCTGCACAGATCAAAAGCCTTTAAAATGTCCAGGGCTACATTTAGCTCGTCATTGGTTGCCTGGCTGAGCTATGAGAGCAAGAAGCCCAGGATCAGAAAACCCATTTCTCACTCTACTGTGCTCTGCATTAATGCCATAAAATCCCATTAGCGCACTCTGAGGCTTTATTTCAATACAGACAATAGCGCCAGAATCAGCCTGCAATGGCTAATAAGCTTGCAATAGAGAAATGATACGACCAACAGCGCCATACAAAACCGTGGAAAAAGCTCACAAATATACACACAGAGACTTACTGGTACACAGACAGACACAAACATGTGCATCCAGACTGGACTGTACAGAGGACATGCCCTTTTCCTGGTCACATGCTGTATTTTAAAAATGGCCCACACCACTATGTTCAAGCTCCATGGCCCATTTTATCCACTATTCATGAATTTTCACATAAGAAGATTTGCATGAGTGCTCAGGCAAGGACTAATTGTGATGCGAAGTAAATCTAGGTTGCCCAAAGACAGATTGGCCGTTAGCTCAGCCCGATGACTCAGCTTGTCAGAACATAATGTTAGTAATACTAAAGTTGTGGCTATGATCTTGGGTCGGACTGAAGGCTCTAGGGGAGTCTCTTCTCATCTTAACATCGATGAATAGGTATCTCACTATGTATATGGTCTCCCTCACAGTAATATCTGAATCTCAAAAATGTGAATGTATTTATCCTCACAATATCCCTGTGAAGCAGGGCAGTGCTAGTATCCTCATGTTACACTTGGGAAACTGAGGCACAGAGCCCGCAATGGCCAGATTTGTCAAGGCACTTAAGCACCTAAACATATATAGAGCTGTCTAGAGGGATCTTCAAAAGCACCTAGGTACCTAACATCCCTAGGTGCCTAACTTTCCCATTGAAACCAATTGGAATTAGGCTGTCATGGACTCACCGATCATGCCCACTCTTGGCCCTGTGCCATCCGTAGGGGGTGCCCCTTTCAGTGAGACAGCCCTTCTCGGGGGTCCACTCTCTCTCGGGGTCAGGCCTGGCCACCTCCTGGAGCCGCACCTCTCTGAGCCTTAGCACGTCTGTCTCTGCCATGGGCCCCCTCCGGGAGTCCACGCACTCTGGCCCCCCTGGGCCTCTTCACCCCCAAAGGGGCTGATGCAACCCTGTTCTCTAGACTGGAGTGACTCTCAGCCAGCATAAAACAGGAGCGTTTATTGAGAGTTGAACACAGCACAGGAAACTCTCAGGGCCTCAGGCCTGGCCTCTCACAATAATAGCACATCCCAGTCTCCCTGCATCCAGGTGGGCTCTGCCTGCTTCCCCTCGCCAGCCCCCAAGCCCCCCAGCTCTGTCTCTTCACTAGATGGGAAAAAAAAATTCCCCTTTAGCTCCTTGGGTCATTGAGGCAGAGATCATCAGCTCAATTTTTTGCAAGAAAAGGGGGTAAATTACTTCACCTAGGGAGGTTAAGTAACTGCTGAGCCACTAGCTGCACATTCCCCTCCCCTAACAAAATCCAAGGGAACCCAAACATCCCAGTGAGTTCCCTCCTGCCTCCTGCACAACACCCTGGGAAAGTGGCTGGGAGCCCATGGGATGTTCCACACATTGTATGTATATCACTCACTGCTCTGTGCCTGGTCCATAGAGGATGCGAGGCTGAGACATCACCAGAAGATGGCTCTTTAGCTCAAACTCTGCAGATTTATGTTTCTAACTCTGGAAGGCCCTGGTTCAGTCCCTTGATTGGCCAACAGGGTGGATGATGCACATGTATATGGTTGGATCTGGATTCTTTTTATATATCTCTTACCCCCTCCTATTTGTCCTCTTTCCCACCCCACCATACAAGCTGATGTAATATAGCTTTACTACATAATAGCTGCACCCATGGCAACCTGCAACCATCAAAACCGGTGGGGTACCCTTTCTATTTTGCCCTACAATAACCTTCCTGTATTGTGCATTGGCCACATCAAGGTCTGCTCACTTTATTATACTCTGGCCAGCAAGCACTTACTCATGAGCAGCGTTTTTTTTTATTTTTTCATGTAAATGCTCTACATTTATAAACCAAAGTGTGGCTGTGAAGCTGATCAGATAAGGGGGAGAACGAGAGCGGGCCACCAACATGACTAGAACTATATTGTGCTCTTTTAATAGTATGATTCCATTTTGGTAGTGATAGTAATGTGAAGTTTGAGCTAAGATTGCCTGCCTGTAGGCCCTTTGGCTATATGGGCGCCTCTGCTTGGGACTGTGTGGATTTACACGGATGGCCTTTGTGTGTAGGTGCACATGTGCACCCATGAGAGAGGAAGCATATGTGCCTCTTTGTGACTGTACGTGTGGCTGCGTCCCTCCTGCCATCTGCTTGGTAATCTGAAGGCAATGTGACTAGAGAGGTACTGAAGAAAGGGTGAGAGGAGAGACTAAAGGAGGGATGGCTGGAAAGGAGTGGAGCTCACTCGCTTTTTCCATCCCAAATGGGTCTGAAGCTCACAGTTCCTTTTCTGGGTTGGCAGAAATCACAGTCGCTGGTCTCACAGGAAGGCTGCCATGCCTCTGCCATTCAGCCTCACTGGGACCTGAAATCATTTGCTCTCCCGTGTTCTTTTATCTCTCTCTTCTCCGCCTTGAAATCTGTTGAGCCAGCATCCCATGAGACACTGGGAAGGGTTGGTCCGTCAGACACGGAGAGGAGCGGAGTCCATGCCCCAGAATGTATCCTTTCTCCTTCCCCTTCTTTCAATTTTTAAGAACCAACAGGCCTCATTCTTTGTTACCCTCCACTTTGCACCTCTGCATGGTGGGTGTAAAACGATACTGCACCAGAAGGGCAGCAAAGCTAAGTGGGTGTAAAAAGAAACAAGGTGCCAGGAAAGAGAATCAGGTCTGATGTTTCCCTCTCCCTCTTCTTTTGCAATATTGCAGCAGCCCAACCTTTTTAGCTGTCTCCCACCTCTGGCATGTCCTACAGCTGCTTTCAAAGGAAATTTTTTTTATGGTTCAGCTGCAGCAAGATGGGAGGTCCCTGGCTTCATACATAATGAAGGAGAGCCAAACTGCCCACGTGCTCATCAAAGACAGCCTGTGAGAGACGTGGGAACAGTACAGTATGCTGGAGCAAGGGAGAGAGAACAACAGAAGCCTTTTGAGGATGTTAGGGGGAATGTAGTGTTAATGTCTGTTAAGCAGATAAGAGCTTTAAAGCAGCGAGGAGCACGAGGGATGTACACATGTACGTGTGCATGTGTGTGAGAGAAAAAGATGGTCTCATTGCAAACCATTTATTGAATGACCTTAGCTCCTTTTTCAGTTCACAAATGAACCGCAACCAGACTTTGATTTTTGACTAACTTCCTCATTATTTGAAATTACTAAACAAACTGGTTTCTGTGAGCACATTTTAGCTGTTGGCTAGCCTAGGGGCTAAGGCACGCACCCGAGACCCAATGACTAGGCCCTGCTCCAATGACTAGTGAAATATTCATTACAAAGTGGAATTGCTTCGTTAGGAGAGACTGAAAGGGATCCACTCCAAAACAGCCTATAGCCCAGCCAGTGCACTCATCCGGAAGGCGGGAGACCTAGATTCCAGTCCCTGCTTTAAATCAGGCACAAAGGGGGCTATGAACTGGGACTCCCACATCTTAGATGCAAGCTTGGGCCATGGAGTATGAAGGGGCACCACTGTCACAGCTGCTGTCTGTGGGGATTAGGTGTGATCTGAGAATGCCCACTCGTTCAGGCCCTATAGACGAGATGGCAGGAGAATGCCTAGTTTGTGAATCTCACTGCAGCTTAGGCATGACTAAGCAATGAGCAACTAGGCAGCATCAGGAACCAGGAGGCGATGTGCACCCCAACTGGCAGAAATTTAGGCACCTAGGGGACTTTACTTAGAAAGTGTCTAAGTTCACATGAACACTTGTGCAGTGACAGATTCTGTTCACAAGGGCACCTGGGACTTTCTTTTCCTCAGAACAGTCTTGCAAACAAGAGTTCTTTCATGCCAATGTGAATAAAAAAGGATTATGTTAAAGTGAAGTCACACGTTTGATCTGAGTAAGTGCTTTCCCAGCTGTAGTGATTATGTAAACGGGGGGCGGGGGGCGAGTGACAGACAGGAGGGTGCACAGAGCGGGACTGTGAGTGTGCACTGGGCTCCATGGGAGATAAAGTTTCATTGCTGTGGAGTTAATCTCCAGAGCTTTTCATTGCAGTTTTGTCTCTTTCAGTGCCTCTTGAATCTAGTTTCCATTTGTCTGTCTCGCGCTGGTTTTATCTCATCGAGCTGATCATTAGAGGCACAAGTGCCTCAGCTGTAATTTTTCCTCCCTCCGGACAGTCTTCTTAGTGCTTCTTGGTTTGTTAACTCCATGATCACTCAGCTGCAATCACCCCCCATTACTCTGATCTGGCTGTCTCAGAATGACCCATCCCCCCTCTTCCCTCCCCATTGGCATGGATGGCAAGGGTTCTGGATCCTGACCCGTGTCTAGGAACAGCAGCAAATGCTTACTCCCAGATGTCTATAGCCCATTCCCAGCTACATTTGATCTCCGTGTTTACGTTTACACCAATATCAATGTCATATCCAGTGGGATACAAAAGCACAGCAAAAAAGACTTCCCACAGTGCTGTGCCTCAACAACAAAGCAAGGATCCCTCCCTGACTCTAATGTCCCCCAGATTTGGGAGTGTCTGGGTTTTGTTATGAGCTGTGAAGTTTGAATCCAGATTCAGGTCCAGATCCAGATGTGAAGTGCCAAGTTTGGAGATGTTTGGAGCCAGATGTTAGGTTTGAGCCCTGCTCTGCTTTCCAGAGGCCTGGTGGGGGTTGGATGTGCCTGGAGTAGATATGAAAACAAAAGGTCTGATACAGCCCTGCATCACTCCAGTATATCTCAGTTACACTGAATGCCCAGTGTAACTCAGGTCCAATGTGTTTTGCTGTTTAGAAGCAAGGGGCTAGATTCTCAGCGTGTGTAAAGTGGCATAGTGTGAGGTTATTGATATAATCTGGGACCATACAGAACATGGTTGCAACCAAGGTCCTGTAGTGGCACCAAATATTATGTAAAGGGGGCCATATAAGGTGTCTAAGACCAGGTTATGGGTTGCTGGTTATGATTATGTTGTCTGTATGCATGTATCAATTTGTAGTTGAAGTTATGAATATTGACTCTATACTGTCTGTACTTCAAACTTATGCTATGCTTCTGAGAGACATCTCAGACAAGTTGGTGTTAGCTCTGCCTAGCCTGCTTGATGGCCCATTAAGGACCATCAGCTATACAATTGATCCATTGAGAGAAGGCAGATACGCCTTGTAACTCAGCAAAGTATGCAGGAACTTGCCCATGTGACTCCAGACTCCATTTTGCTGTAATTTTCCACAGTAAGAACAAAGAGGTTCTTACACCTGGAAAAGACTATAAAAGGCTGATGCCTCATCGCCATTTTGTCTTCAATCCTGCTTCTTACCTCTGGAGGGACTTTGCTACAAACTGAAGCTCTGAACAAAGGACTGAATGACCCATCCCAGCGGGGGATGTATTCCAGAGACTTGATTTGAACCTGTAGTTTACTCCATCACAGCTACAAGCCTGAACTAAGAACTTTGCCATTACTGTATATAATTGATTCCATTTAACCGATTCTAGCTCTCATCTCTATCTTTTTCCTTTTATGAATAAACCTTTAGATTTTAGATTCTAAAGGCTTGGCAACAGCATGATTTGTGGGTAAGATCTGATTTATATATTGACCTGGGTCTGGGGCTTGATTCTTTGGGATTAAGAGAAACTTTTTCCTTTATTGGGGTGTTGGTTTTCATAACCATTCATTCCCAGGACGAGTGGCACTGCTGGTGATACCGGGCAACAGGAGTGTCTAAGAGAATTGCTTGTGTGACTTGTGGTTAGCCAGTGGGGTGAGACCAAAGTCCTCTTTGGCTGGCTGGTTTGGTTTGCCTTAGAGGTGAAAAAACCCCAGCCTTGGGCTGTAACTGCCCTGTTTTAAGCGATTTGTCCTGAATTGGCACTCTCAGTTGGGGCCTGCCAGAACCGCATCCTCACAGCATAGCTCCGCTGACTTCAATACAGCTGTGCCAATTTACACAGTGTCTCATCCCAGAATTTCTCTTGAGACACGAATAGTCTGATTAGCTTTAACTCCTCCATGAGATGATGTCTACAGCAAATATAGAAGGAATATGAAAGCATTAGGTGCTGATTTACTCTTCTACTAATCCTTGTCTTGTAAATCAGCTGTCAAATAGGACAGGAGTTTGGAACAGGTGAATTTAGTCAGCTGCGCTAATGAAGACAAGCCTGGTAAAGCAGATATAGTCTGGGCAAACAATGTGGTGCTTCAGGGAGGGAATGAGGTGCACTGGAAGGGATTTGTGGGGAGGCTTGCACAGACTATAGAAGCTTCTCCACACAGCTGCCACTGCCCCTCATGCCTGCCCTGCAGCCACCCTGCTAGTCCAGCTCTGGGCTCCCCACTCAGCTCTGCCAATGCCCCTTACTTCGCCTTGCAACCCTCTGCTATTCTAGTACTGGGCTACAGCTCTGCCAATGCCCCTCACTCCTGCCCTGCAGCTCCCTTGGTATTCCTGTCGTAGGCAGAGCTTTGTGTGTGGATCCCATGCCCCTCAATCCGTTCCTGTACCCTACCCTTTCTGACAAGGCCTCTCTTGAGCAGAGCATACCAGTCTTTGCTGAACTGTGAAATGTTTGTCAGGAAAATTTGTTTACAGTGTTCCCGGCATCTTTGGTCATGATCCCCCTGAAACTCATTTATAGCTGTGTTCCTAGAGCTCCAGTGGGAAAATGTTACAGGCATAATCTCCTCAACCATCTTGTCACCTTCCCTACATTTCGGAAGGTCCCGGGTTACAATGAATACTGCTAATTTAAATACTCATTTGCTGATATTACTACTCCGATGATAATAGTTTCCTATGTACTTTTCCCAGTGAGAATAAGATACATCTAGTAAATGTTTTCATAGATACAGGATGCTCTATGTGGTAGTAAATGCACCAATTAATGCTAATGAGTCTGCTGTTAGCAAGTAATATTATTGTTGTTATACTCACGCCTCACCAAATGCAGAGCCTCAGTTTGTTAAACAGATGCCAATGTTAACGGCCAAATTCTCTTCCCATGGATAAGTTAGCATTAGTTAAATGTGCCATTAAAAATAACCATTTAAAATGTCAATGAAAACAGAGTCTGCGCCTGCCAGGGTTTTTCTGGCCTCCCTTTTATTACTACTGAACTTTTCAGTGGAAGTGAGGTTGATTTAAAGTGCGTTTCGATAATACACACAAAAATGGAGAATTGGCAGCACTAGTGAAACCCAGAGATGGTGTGTGAAAGCCTGCATGTTTCACTCACACAGTTCTGCTTATGCCCCTCGCTCCTGCCCTGCTGCAGGCCTCCCTGCTATTCCAGGACTGACCTGAAAGTACCATTTCCAGAGCCCGCCTTCACAGCTGTGGCATTGCACCTCAATCTTAACTTGCCATTTTATTGGTTTCATTTAGGCCTTTCCCCTTTTTCTCCAGGAATTAACCACAAAATAATCACGAGTCTCCCCAATTTGTTCATTAAGTCTGGTTTCCTGCTGTGTTAACTGAAGCTGTGCCCCACTCTTAGCCGCCATTCCAGGGCCTCACACACAGACCTGGACCCACTCATACCAAGTCGGAGAAGTGCTGAGGGCTCCAGTGGATGAGGTTGTCAAAAAGACTCATTTCTGATCACAGCAGGTGATGACAAAGGCTGCCGTCCCCTAGAGATCATCATGCCCCTGGTATAGCACCACAGCCAAGCAATATGCAAACGGACTGTAATGATATGCTGCAAAGGAACAGTTGTCTTTTTGGGAGACGTTCCTGGGCAGTAACATGAGTACACAGGGTGTGCTGTGGTCGCTTGGCTAGCCACCAGAGCAAGATGCAGAAGCTTTCACTGTCAGGTTCCTCTCTGGGTAACTCATTGTGGCAGGGGGTCTACAAACGAAAGAGTTGCTGCTACTGATGTTGATGACCAAAGTAACCCTGAGCGTAAAGGGGGAAAGTTCCCCAAAAGAGAATATACTTACCACCAGGAATGATGGGGGAGAAGACGACACTGCTTCTAGCAGAATAAGAGGCCACTGGGGGCAATATGGGTGCTAGAGATTCATCCAGTGCTGTGTTTAGCTACCTCATTGGTGGCATAAGGTACAGCACCTGCTAAACAGCATAAGCTGAAATCACGTGTAGGGAAATATTTTCCGCTTAAGAGCAGTGGTGAAATCCATGTGGCTTGTCTGTTATGTCGGCAGACATCAGCTACAGATTTTGACCTGGCTGGGTGGGTTCCACGTCTCTGCAGAACCACATCCAGCAGCACGCTCATAAAGATGGGCATATTCAGACAAACCAGGGTGAGCAGCAGCCTGGTGGGGGGAAGGAGCCAGCACCACATCCATTCTAGGGCACGCTTTGCTGAGTAAGCAGCATGCCCACCATTTCCCACCAGAGGACCGATTTACCCACCAGAGGATCAGACTGACCCCACAGTTCCTTTCTGAGAGCTCTGAGACGGGTTCACAGTATCTCCCTGTACCCGCACCCCCAGCAACCCATAACTGAATGCTGCCTGTGCAGATACTAGTGCACCCTATCAAGGTGGAAGGTCAGGGCTTTTGGGAGCTCATAGTTGTTGCTGATCCATGGTGACAACTGCCAAACTCTTCTTTGAGCCCTCTCCCCTGGCTGCAAAATTTGCCAAGCAGTGAACAGTTCAGTAGAGCAGGCCCCTGAGAGCTGTGTGTGGGAAGGGTAGGACTATACACCTGACTGCATGTTCTGGAGCAGCAATCAAACCACTCAGGATGTCGGCTAGGACCAGCTTTAACCACAGCTGCAGAGAGCATCTTTGAGAAACTACACATTTCCCTCACTATATTGGATGAGTGATGTGCTAGCTGGGAGGGGAGGTATCCTGCTTTGCAACTCAAGTTGCAGCAGTTTCTTTGTGCTGATAGTAAAGTGGCCAGCGCTCGGCAGCCAGAAGAACCATCCTTACACTGTACATTGTGTTCTCCAAGAGCCTTGGTTACAGGAGGAACCTCCCTGCCACCTGGGGAAGTGAGAGGTAGGAAAGCTCCTATCTCCACAGGCTGTATGAGCAGCTGGCTGCTCTACAGGGTTTCTGTCTGCATGGCTCAGGCCCAGACAGACAGCAGCCTGCGCCCTGCAACAGCAGAATGGCCACTAATCAGGATTTCATGTCTCCCTGATGCCCTCTGGTGATACCATCAGGATTATGAGTGTTTCCCAGCTTCTTCTGCTCCATTTCTCTTATCCTGTGGTAGACCGGTTGAGAGAACTTTGGGGCCTCAGCACCTCATGTTTTCTGGGGCCTCACCCCAGTTACAGAAGTTTTGGGCCCACCCTATGCTCAGGGCCCCAGTACAATTCTCCCCACTTCCCTCCATCCTCTCATCAGCCCTGTCCTGGCCCTACCTGCTCTTCCTTCCCAGGTCCTGGGCCACAGGGCCTGTTCTAGGGGAGGGCAAGCAGGGCTGTTAATCTGGACACCAACTTTCAGGGGGCATTGTTTTGGTGCACCACTTGGCTTTTCTCTGACTCTTCTCCACTCTGATTGGCTGGCCTTTTCGGGGGGTGGGAGTGGGGTATCGGTCCCTCGTGGGGGCTGTATGCCAAAAAATTTTTCCATCCTGGCTGGCAAAATAGCTAGAGCTGTTCCTGCTGGGTCCCCCGCTTCTAGGTCCATTTATTTCCTAGCATCATGGGCTTTCTTCGTCCAGCGTCTCCTCTTTCTGGTCCATATCCTATACGATCCTACGCCCATTCTCCAGCACCAGACCCCTTCTCCTTCACGTTCTAGGCCCCTATCCTCAGATTTCCCATGTGCTAATTTTTCCTTCCCTACTGACCAGTGTCCCTCCTGCCCTGTTTCAAATTTCTCTGTTTCCTGGCCCATTCTGCTCTATTTTCCTGAATCCCAGCCCAATCCTTCTCACTCCGCTTCTCATCAACCTAGGGTGACCAGACAGCAAGTGTGAACAATCGGGACAGAGGTGGGGGTAATAGGAGCTTATGCAAGAAAACGACTCAAAAATCAGGACTGTCCCTATAAAATCAGGACATCTGGTCACCCTACTCCCATCCCTGCTGTGTCTCTAGCTCCTCCTTTCTGCTCTGTTTCCGTATAGGCCTTGGGTCTTCTGGCCACATTTTCAGGACACATCTCTGTGTGTCACTCAGTCCTGGCTCCTTGTACTCCACTGGCCTTTCTCACCAGGGGGGGCTCTAGACATTTTGCCACCCCAAGCATGGACCCTCCTCAGGCACGCCGCCAAAGGCAACCTGCCTGCCGCCCTCGCAGCACCAGCAGAGTGCCCCCTGCGGCTTGCCACCCCAGGCACGTGCTTGGAGTGCTGGTGTCTGGAGCCACCCCTGTTTCTCACAGCCCCTCCTGTTTTCTCCTTAGGTCCTGACCTCTCATGCACCATCTGCTTATTTCCATGCTTCTCCCCCTCTTGTTCTGTTGCCTGTTGTCCCATTATTTCCTGCTCTGTTCCTGTTCCCAGCTCCTGGTTTTCTATGCATAACCTGACCCCCCCTCTCACGTGTACCTTCCTGCTCTCTTCTGCCATGTCCTGACCCCTATCTTTCCATACCCCAGACTCTTCTGCTCCAGGTCTCTTTGGCCTGGTCCCCCCAGCCTCCCTTCTTTTTACCAGCCCACCCAGCTGCTTTTTTGCTTTCACTTCCAGGCTCCTCCTCCACTGCTGCACCCATCCTTCCCCTACCCCAGTGGTTCCCAAACTGGGGTTCGTGAAATGTCATAGGGGTTCTTGGGGAAAAATTCCCTTATGGTGGACAGAGCTGTCCCTAGGAACCCTGGGCAGCAAGAGTCAGCAGCCCAGAGCTCCTGGACTTCCAAGAGCTAAGCAGATCAAAGCAAACATCTCTATTACACTGAGGAGATTTAAACTTCAAGACTCCTTATAAGAAATGGAAAGGGAGGTGGATATTTTTTGCTGTTTTTAATATTAAATAGGCAGTTAGCATTATTTTTAAAATTATTATGAAGAACAAGTTTAAGCTTTGTTGTAATGTGCGTTGTTTGCCTGGTCTGCTCAAGACCTGAATGCTCTTTGAGTTGGCTTCTTAAATACCTTCCTGCTGTTTCACATCTGATACTCCTTGATGAAACCTAGGAGCTTTGTCTTATAACAGGCTTATTCAAAGTGACACAAGCTACGAAAGTGAGAGCTTGGACATGTGCTGCCATTTTCATAATGTAATAAAAATACTGTCACAATAAATGATAATTAATAATAAATAGTGTGTAATAAGCATGTCATAAAAACAAATTTTATGTTTCCAAGATCACAGCTTTTATAATTTATACTTAGGTCTAGGAGACTATCCCTGGAAATATTCATTTTTAGGAGGGGGTTCACAGGACATTTTAGTGAAAGGGGTTCACATGTTGCTAAAGTTTGGGAACCACTGCTCTACCCTCTTGTCCCATCCCCCTTTCCTTTGTAGGCCCCTGCTGCTGTGTCTCTGTGTTCAGACCTCTCTTGCTCCAAGCCCTTTGTCTGACCCCATCCAGCTCCATTTTCCTTTGTCCTGGGGAGGAGGAGGGGGATGAGATTAGCTCTAAAATCGTGAGTTTGTTTTTTTTTAAATAATGTTTTTCTGTGTGTGTGAGAGAGAGAGAGAGAATTAGTGTTGCTGACTTACAGCGAGAAATGGGATTGTGGCAGCACTGCCCAGACATCAATGAACCTGGGGCTCCAGGTCCCACAGCCACAACTCTGTACCCCAGCGTCAAATCAATGTTATGTCCCCAATTCTCATATGTGCCCCAGCCACACAATTCTGCACCTCCTCTTACTCTCCCCACATAGTGCAACCTCTGCTGATCCTATGGCTCCTGCGGTTCTTCACTCACCTTGCCCAGGACCTGGGAGAGCAGTGGCAAGGGGGGGAAAACCCCCTTCTTCCCTTCCCTGGTGTTTCACAACTTGCACGGATGGGAGGAGCACAGAGCAGACTGACCATTGCAAACAAGAGGAATGGGGGGAAGTGCACAGACTGACCCATTGTTCACAGAGGTGAGGGGGAAGGGCACAGAGCAGACTGGTCCATTGTACAAGGGGTGAGGGAAAGCACGGAGACTGACCCATTGCTCACTGGAGGGGTGGGGAAGAGCATAAACTGACCCATTGTTACAGGGGAGGGAGGAAGAGCACAGACTGACCCATTCTTCACAGATAGGGTTGCCAATCCTCCAGGATTGTCCTGGAGTCTCCAGGAATGAAAGATTAAGCTTTAACTAAAGATTATATCATGGGATGGAACCTCCAGGAATTCCTCCAACCAAAACTGGCAACCCTATTCACAAGAGGGGAGTGGGAGGAGCACAGCCTGACCCATTGTGAAGGGGAGTACCCATACCCCTGCTAGCTCTGATGAGCAAGGAGGTCGAAAATAGAAGTGATGGTGCGATGGGCTGGCTGCCCCAAGCATAAGTCTATCTGAACCCCTAGGGCCAGACTTGAGGGGGACAAGCCCATCCCACTAATCAAAGCGCTGGGGCTACCTGGCTATTTTTAGACTAGTTTGATCAGAGGCAGCACTGGTATGACTACCCAAGCTGGAAATTACTTCTCCAGGTGCAGTGCAGACACACCGTAAGTGTGCTTTTCATTCTGCTCCAGCCCTGTTTACACTGGATTCCTCTGTGTCTATTAGTAACTTCCCCACATGACTTCTTCCCCATGCCTCCCTGGAGGTTGTTGTTCTGTGTTGAGTCGCTAGGGTGACCAGGTATCCAGTTTTAGACCGGAACACCCGGTCAAAAAAGGATCCTGGCAGCTCCGGTTAGCACCGCTGACTGGGCTGTTGACTGTAGCTGCCATTGTCCGGGAACTGCAGCCAATGGGAGCTGTGGGAGTGGCACCTGGCCGTGGTTCCACATCGGAGCTGGAGGGGGGACATGCCGCTGCTTCCAGGAGCTGCTTGAGGTAAGCGCCGCACAGAGCTTGCATCCCTGAGCCCCCACCCCATGCCTCAACCTCCTGCCCCAACCCTGATCCCCATCCCACCCTCTGAAAGCCTCAATCCCAGCCCAGAGCACCCTCCTGGACCCCAAACTCCTCATCCCCAGCCCCACTGCAGAGCCCACCCCTCCGCCAGAGCCCTCACACCCACTGCACCCCAACCCTCCGCCCCAGCCCTGATCCCCTTCCAGCCCTCCAAACCCCTTGGTCCCAGCCTGAATCACCCTCCTGCTCCCCAAAGCCCTCATCCCCAGCCTCACACCAGATCCCGCACCCCCAGCCACAGTCCTCACCCCCTCTCACATCCCAACCCACTGCCTCAGCCTGGAGCCCCATCCCACATTCTGGACTCCTTATTTCTGGCCCCACCCCGGAACCTGCACCCCCAGCCAGAACCCTCACCCCCTCCCGCATCACAGCCCTGAGCCAGCCTGGTGAAAATGAGCAAGTGAGTGAGGGTGGGGCGAGTGACAGAGGAAGGGGGGGATGGAGTGAGTGGGGGTGGGGCCTCAGACAAGGGGTGGGGCAGGGTGGGATCTCAGATGAGGGTGGGGAAGGAGTGGGGTAAGAGTGTTTGTATTTGTGCAAGTAGAAAGTTGGCACCCCTATGAGTCGCACGTCACAAGGGGCCATTTGAAAAATTCAAATTAAATGAATGCATTTGCTGGGGGATCTCAGAAAGCCCTTGCAGGCTGCCTGACTGAGCAAATACCCTCACTAACTCTGCTGCAGAGGGCGGGGCCTAGCATACTGCCCATTGAATCCCAAAGAGATCCTCTCCTCCAGAGCTCCCCTCCCCCAACGACAACAACGTGGTTGCTGCATAGAAGGGGATAGGGTGACCAGAGAGCATGTGTGAAAAATTGGATCGGGGGTGGGGGGTAATAGGAGCCTATATAAGAAAAAGACCCAAAAATCGGGACTGTCCCTATAAAATCGGGACATCTGGTCCCCCTAGAAGGAGAAGAGGCATAGAAACATTCAGTATCGCAGGTGGTAAAAGAGGGGAATGTTGGGACCAAATCCTGGATGGAAAGTCTTAAGAACTGGTTGAGACAGTGTACATACCCATCATTGTGGTTAACACAGGATATTATCCTGATCTCAATGGAAGTTTTGTCATCTGCATCAGTGGGAACAAGATCTAGCCCTGCATACCCTTATGAGTGTAGGCTTTGGACACAACTCTCTCTGTGCTCCACAACAGCACGTTGAAAAATCCCTGGATAGTTTGCCTAGGGGATCCCACACATTCCCTGTGACTTTCACTGCAAATCTATGGCCTTTAAAGACTTCATAGTTATCACAGTGCTGCAAGCCACAGCCATATGGAACTTCAGTGCAAACAGCTGGCATAGAATTCAGTTGCTTCGGCAGAGGCTGTTCTTACAGCTTAAGCTAGAGGATAATCTCATCTCTTTGGACAGCAGACTTCTCAAACATATGCTGCATCCCTCTCTAGTGGCTTGTTCACATAGAGAATAATCTGCTACTGCTAACACTCACTGGAGTTATTCCTTTAGTTCATGGGGTCTGTGCCAGGCTGAAATCTTGCTGCCAACCCTGTGGCAGTGGCAGTGGCAGAGGGGTGGTCATCACATCAGGGTCAAAGATGCATGAATTAACACTCATCATTCCATCCAATAGAGGGCACTAGTGGAGTAGTGGTGCATATCCACCAGCCATTTCAGTACAAAAGCATTGCACCAGATGAGCCAAAACTGTGTCTGAGGAGAAGGGAAATTAAGATGCATTTCTTCCTTTTCATGTTTATTTCATTTTTGTTTTTGTTTTTTTTCTCTTTTTTTTTAAGATCACAGAAGAGCAGAGCATTCATACATGTAAAGAAACAGAAACAAGATAACAGAAGTTAAATACATTGAGGAAAGAAAAAAAGAAAAAGCTTTTTGTTGGTGTCAGGTTTGGGGTTTTGTTTTTTTTTTCCTTCTTTTTTTTTTTCCACACACACACACTTGCGCATTTAAAATTTTCTTCCACAGAGATAGTATCCGAAAACAAACCAATGGCAAAAAATAAAATGGCCGTGTTCTTGTTCACTAAAGAGAAGTTCAGCTCATGTCTACAGTGCTGGGGAAAAATATATATAAAGATATAGATATAGATATATATTTATATGTATATAACACTGTTAATGAGAAAAGTTCTAACCACCCCACTGTGTAGCAAGAAGGGACACTGGACCTCCTCCCTGAGGCCTGGAGGATGAAACTGAGCTCCAGCTGAGGAAATGGAACGGTTTGGGGGCAGCTGGTGTGGAGGCAATTTTTACTCTCCCCTCGCCCCACACCCTTTCCTTGTTTGTAGAAAGTCACCACAAACCATGCAGCTGATGACTTTCTATAGACAAACTGCTAAAAGCAAATTGAGACGTATGTGTCATTTTGCATGTGTCACGGGAGGCGGGTCTAGGAAAGGAGAGTGGTGTGATGGCTGTGTGAGGGATTTTTGGATTAGAGTGGCATGTGTGTATTGTAAGGGTATCGGGAGGGATGAGTATCTGTGTGACTGAAAGAGGGAGCAAATGAAATAACTTCAGAGCTGGAAGACACTCCCCAGCTGGGAAGTTCTCTCCTTGTTGATAGTTTCCTTGTGGCCTGCGAGTACTATATCTATACGTAGACACATGCACATACTCACATTCCATAGGAGGTACTAGGCATTCTGAGCAGGAAGTAAAGGGTTTGACCGAGGATAGATAGCAGGCCTCAGTTCAATCCCTCTGTTCTCACAGATACACTGAGATGTTGATGGATGGGGCCCCAGTTAGGGTATCACAACGCACGTTCCCCATGGGGCTCACGACGTGAGCTGAAGATACACACAAATTGGGGAGAGGTAGTTCCCTGCCCCGCCTGGAGACTTCCTTTGTTGGATAGGATCTTCACCCACTAATGTGCTCTCCAAACAGCCTTGCCATGAAGTTAGCCCTACTACCAGCTCTGCAATCCTATCCTCCTGACTGCTGAGACACCCTCCCTTCCTCTACTGTCTCGTGTACTCCTTAAAGGTTTGCAGGACCTTTTGGTGGCACTAGCTAAGCTGAACCTGCAATGAGGTAAGAGCCCTTTACCTTCCATTTCCTGGGCTTATTTAGAGGAGCTGTCCTCTTTTCCTTGCTCTTCTCAGGGTGGCTAGCTTACCATACATGGGACTCCCCAAGTCATGCCTGGATAGAGGATCTTGGTGGCATCCTTACCAAGCTGATTTCCTCCCTCCTGACATAGGGAGATTGGAAAACAAGTGAACACCTGAGGTTTGGTCTTTGGGGAAACAACCCCCATAGAAACCATACTGAAGTGTCACACTGTAAGATGTAGGTGGGAAAGGGGCATGTTACATAGAGGGGAACAAGAGGACAGTTCAACAGTTGGACACGTCCCTTAATGTCGAACTCCCTAACTCTCCCAGGCACCACACTGGAAATATACCCACTTTGAGACCATACTGAGAGCCAATAGTCCGCCTCATTGATGTGGCTGGGAATTCTGTGCATGGATTGCAAACAGCATATGGCCCTAACTTTTTTATCAATGACATAGCCTGGGAGACCATCTCCTAGTTTAATTCTCTCTTCCCGACCCTCCACTCTGCTCCTCATGTGAGGGGCCTCTCTTCACAGTCTTTTCTGTGCACTTGTCAAAAATGAAATAAGCTTTTGCCACCCTCAGGAGGAAGATTTAGAACTTCCAGCTCTGCCCCACCTCCCCAAGACTGTATTCCATGGCACCATTTGATGTGATTTGCTGTATGATGTCAAGCACCATGAAGATTTTGGCCATGGATCAGTGGGGTCAGAGCAGAGGACATGGATTGTACTATTAGAGTTGGGAGAGGAAACACTTCCTCACTACACACCTGGATTCCCTCATAAGATGAAGTGAAGGAAATAAGCAATATGTGAAGGCCTGACCGAAATGTCTTCTTGTGGAAAGGCTGAGAGTGAGGTTAAATGATCCCAAGCTCCAATCCCCAAAATTCCCATGAATCCTCGGTCATTGCCCCAAATTTCCTTCCAGACATGCTACTTCTACATGGCCTGGAAAATGTGTGAAAAATGAAGTTTACAAAGTTAATGCCATGAGCTCAATTTTGAAACAATGGCACCTTCATTGGATGCTCAGAAAGGTACCTAGGTTCATTGAATAGATGCACCTGTATCTGAAGTTCAATCTGAGCACTGAAATAGGGGTTGGGGGGGGGGGTGGACTTCTGAACATACTGTGATTGGTTCTTGGTCTGGCCTGGGAGAAAATTGGAGATTTGTCCATGATTCCTGAACAGTAAATGCTATGTAAAGGGGTGTAAACTGAGGCTGTAAATCAGTTTACACAAAGCATGTAAACAACAACAATAAAAAAAACCTTGTTAATGTCACCGTTAACATGACCCTGATGATAACCCTGGTCTACACAACTTTGCTGGTGGAGAAAGCAAGGGTTTGCATTGCTGCTCTACATGTCCACAAGTCGTGGTCTGGAAAAGGATCATAATGCTGAGATACATGCGTTACCTGGGGATTTTCGCACCCACCTTCCCAGCATTTCACAGCCATGCATCGCTTCATTTTTCGCCCAGCCAGACATATACAAACAACACGCTGCAATCATGTATGGCATTCAGGTGGTCCCAGAGGGCTGCGTTCACACTGTTCATTTCCTTTCAGAAAGTTGCCCCCCACCTCCTCCCACTGGGTAACCTGAAAAGGGTTAGATATCTGCTAGCAAGTAAGGGGCCACATATTAAATCTAAGTGTTTGTTTCTCTGCTTGGACATTATTGGACATCTCATGTCACTATTGTATATTTACAAACTTGTAGAAGAAATACAATCTTTTTTTTTAATAACACTAAATGTTAAACCTCCATCAATCAAACACAATTACACCTACATTCTCAAGGAACTGGTGTCCCATTCCAAATCCCACTGAGGGGTAGGGCAGCAAACAAGTGAGTGAATTTTGAAGAGGGGAGAGGGGGCCAGAGAAGCAGGACCATTGTGGGTGCCTAAGGAGAAAGGCTCTGCATTGGAGGATATGTCTTTTCAATGTAATTATCCACAGGGATGAAGAAATGATCAAGGAAAATGCCTTTTCCCTTCTTCATTATGGCCCTGGTCTTGGGAGGTGATGTGCAACCTCATTGACTTCAATGGAAATGATGGGTGCTCAGGACATCTCAGGAGATGCTCAGCAGCTCGCAGGATTGGGTCCATTAAAAACATTAAATAAATATTACCCCACCCCAGCTCTCAAGTTAAAGGGACAGACACTGCCAAGAGTGGAGATCCCAGAACAGAATAACTGTAATACTGTGCACTTGCATCATGCCCAGGAGTGCTGGGGGTACAGCAGTATCCCCCAGACTTGAAGTAGTTTCCATCATATCCAGGGTTTACAGTTTGGTTCAATGGCTGTCAGCACCCCCACTATACACATTGTTCTAATGCCACTGTCATGCCTTTCAGCAGCTGTATTGGTGAGTGAATCTCATTATCCACATTTCACAGAGGAGAAACTGAGGCACAGACTTGCTCGAAGAGTCAGGGGCACCGTCAGGAGTAGAACCCAGGAGTCCTAACTGGCAGGCCTCAGCCCTAACCACTAGACAGAATGGGTCCTCCCGACCATCTTTGTCTTTTTCTGTTCCAAAAGTCTGGGATTTTTGTTGGTGGTGGTGTGTATGTGTGTGTGTGGGGATCCCCCCTAAACAAAAGCTTTTTTCTAAAAATATTTAAAACAATTCACTGCCAGTAGCTCAATACTTGTGAGGAACCAGACGGTCACAAACCACTGTGTGCCGCCTAGTGCTCATGAACAACCCTACAATAACACAGCAATATGTACTGCTCCACACTCAGCAGTGACCCTGCCGTAACAAACCAGTGTGTACAGCTCAGCACCCCTGAGCTAACCTACACTGATGAAACAATGCGTTCAGCCCAGTCCTCATAAACAACCCTTGACAGGCTCCCTGCAGTAATGAATCAGTGCAGGCAGCCCACCACCTCTGAGCAACCCTACAATAACAAACCAATGAGCCAATATGTGGGAGAGGGTGCACAGTCCATCCCCCAAGTGCAATATCTGCTACTGGACTTGTACACTCACTCCCCTCCCTACAGCAAGACCCATCACACTCAGAAAGAATCAACAGCAGAGGCTAGAGGGCTCCTGTCCTAAGAGACTCTGCAGGGCTCATGGTCAGTAAGTCTCCTACAGGATAAGGCCCAGATTCTCAAAGGTGTTTAGGTGCCTAATGCCCAGTGTGTTCAACAGGAGCCAGGCACCTACATACTTCTGAAGATGTGTGCCTCATTTTCTTGCCCCACTGGATCCAGTCCCACCTAGAGAGGTTTCAATGCCCAATTGCCAACCCCTCCCAAGCAGTGATGGTGTTATATCTGTTATCAAGGCACACACACACACATATTCTGGGGTGTGATTTTTGTGGCGATTATTCTCCAACATCCCAAAACACTGAGGGAAAATTACAGAAGAGCCCACCTTGAGCTGAGCATGTACTTTGAGGGATGGGGGAAAATCCCCTTCCCTTGACTGGTGACATCCTGCAGGCCTGTTTCTCTGCTCTCCTCCCTTAAAAGACATTCAAAGACTAATATTTATCTGCAAGTCCTGGTGGGCTGCGAGAAGCATGGCTGCCTCTTTAATTGATTGCCTGTCTCTGCCCCAAAACTGCCTCATTCAGCAGAAAAGAGACAGTGCTGCTGAGCTGCTTGATCAAGGCGAGCGCTGCTGCTGAGCCGGCACTGAATTATAGGGAGCCTCCTCTTACAGATTTCATCTCAGCTGAGTAAAGGGAAGGATTGAAACACATAACAGAATTAACTCATTGCTTTCTGGTGATCAGTCTCCCCTTTCTTAAGCCTGCTCAAGCCAGAGAGATTTCCGCCTTACTTCCCCTAAGTTTTTACAGCAAATTCCAGGCAGAGTTAAATTGTATTTATTTGTGGGGGGATGGAGTGGAAAGAAGGGAATTTTTACTGCTTAGGAAACTGCTTAGGAGTAGGACACAGTGAAGGCTCGTGCATAGCTCCTAAATCCTGACCCACAGCACCGCTGCTAAGCCAGTTCCAGAGGCTCTGCTGAGAAAGAGAAGGGACTGGCAGTCCCAACATCTCCTCTGCTGTGGACACCCAGATCATGGCACTTGTGACCCTAGGTGCATTTAGACACAGGTTGCCAGAGACAAAACACTGGTGCATTAACCCAGCTGTCCCCTTTCATGGATAACCAGCACAGCCAACGGGATATGTGAGGCTCTTCAGATCTGCACGTGTCCCATTGCTTATATCATATCCTGCAGGACCTGTTGCTGAAATGGCAGATTCCAGCAGATAGGTAGCATTTCAGTAACTCTTGTTTCAAGTGACCTACTCTGAGACTCACCACATCTTCTCCACCAGGTGTCACTAGAGTTTCTTTCATCAACTACCTCCTCCTCTGACCATCCAGAGGGCAAAGATTTCTAGACGCAAGCTTAGCAACCTTGATGTATTACATATCGGTGAACAAAATACCCCCCCATTGCGTAACCCCTTGTACCTCTCTTCAGTGCACCACCCAAAGCTTCTTTCCTGTACGTCATGAATTTTGGCCCCAGCTTTTTAACAATATAGTCCCAGGTTCTGGCCACTTTCTGAACCAATTTGAGTTTTCTTTGAAGTATAGAATTAAAGAAGCTCCATCAAGGTATTTTTATGGTGACTGAGTGAGATATTTACAGGTTTGCTTTGATTGTAACAAGGAGGTCAGAGGGACCAAAAATTCATTTCTATAGCAATACTGAATGGTTATGAGTTACCACTTGGAGGTTTTTCTTGTAAGAGAGATTTACTGGCCACGTCATACCTACAGGTGCAGAAGATCAGTGAAGCCCAAGTTATCTCACTGATTACCTCTCTTCCCAACCCCCCCAGGAGTGGGTACTGGAACAGTGCTCTTGAAGTGCTGCCATCTATGGTCCTACGGATCAGTCACATTGATTTTCTACCTGTTTGGACATACACACAAGCACAGACGTGAAGCAGGAGCCACTATTCTGATGCATTACAATTGAGTGCCAGCCGGGTGGGGTTGATCAGGGAAGGGTTAAAAAAGTATGGAGATTGACGCTTCCAAGCAATACGGCCAGGAGGCTGTCAAGGCAAAAGCCAGCTGTGTGACAGGAGCCCATCTGAACCAGTGCTACAACTGATGCACTCCCCACCCCCCCACATCTGCCCAAGTGATCTCTCAGCACCATGTCTCACACTTACAGTGCAGAACTTTATCTACAGCATGATGAGCTTATGTACATATGGACCATTCTGTGCGCATGCTTTAGAGAGAGAGACACACACACACAGACACACACACACACGGGAGACAGAGACACCCAGCCAAATACAAGGGGAGAAGAAGAGAATAAAAACAGTGTGTTTGTAGCATAGTCAACATAGCTTGAGCTCAGGGCAAAGAGGGAGGCAGTAGAGAAGAAGGGGCGTAAGAGAGGGGGTCAACGAGGGTGCAAGGGATGGAGGGGAGGTGTGGGGTTTCTTCATGGGACACCAGTATGCGAAAGGGTCTGGATTACTGCTTTCCAAAAGTCTGAACTGGCAGAGAGTCAGCTCACCAAATGGCTAAGGGAATCAAGGGGTTAAGTGGCTATAAACATCACAGCAAAGACCTTCTCTTTCAGAAGATGAAAGAAAGAGGACTAAGGAAAGAAGGGAGAAACAAGAAATCTGATTGGTTGGGTTTTTTTTTTTTTACATCTTGGCGTCTTTGGCACAACGTGGTCCCCACCCAGCGCCTCCTTCTCTCCTGCGCTCCGCTTCGCATCTTGGGTGGTCGATGGCTTGACAGACGTCTTGTCGTAATTCGGAATAAATGTTGCTGATTCGTCTTCGCTGTAATTCCCCCCCTTTGCTCCGGAACACACAAAAGTTGTGAAATAACCAGTCCTCTCTCTCTCCCCCTCTTTTTCTCGCTCTGTCTCCTGTATGACGCGCTTTGTTTTGTGTGTTGTTATTGTTGCTGCTGTTGTTGGGTTTTTTAATTTGATTTTATTCTGATTTTATTAACATTTGCTAAGTAGGCAGAGCAGGGACACTGCCAGCAGCCACAGTGGTACGGCCAAACTCACTGAACCGTTGTCTACTCTCCCTGTGCCAGGTCCTGTAGGGAGAGAGTGGGAAGAAAGAGAGAAGAGGAAAGGGTTACACACAGCAAGGAAGAAACAGAGTCAGCAAGAAACATGTTGAGGCCCTTCAAAAGCACTGACTCACAGCTACTGTGAGCTCCTCACACTCAGTGCTCCTGCATCACTTCCTACAGCGCCTCCTGCTGGGAGAGGCTGGGACTGTAGGTGAGCTTGCTCACAGAGAGCTTGTTTGTCAGTGTGTCCTGCTGAGAAAAGCTGGGACCGCAGTGTCTGTGAGCTCCTCAGAGCCAGTGCCCCTGCCCCATTTCCTCCTGCACCTCCTGCTGGGAGAGGCTGATACTGGAGTAGCTGTGAGGCTTCCCACATCCAGCACCATTCCTTACAATGCCACCTGCCGGGAGAGGTTGGGCCTGTTGGAGAGCTGCTGTGAGCTCCTCAGTAAACAAGCTGTTATATCCTGCTCTAGCTTTGGCTAGCGATGGCAACATGGCTGTTCTTTTCACCTCCTTCCTTGTGATGGCCCTTGAATGCCAGGACTTGTTATAATTCTGCATGTTGATGATGTCTGTTTGCAGCCACATGCCTGCTCCTCAGGGGCCAATTCATCACAGCGTGCCAATCAATGAAACATGGAACCAATCAGCAAATGCCTTCAGTCCCAGGGGAGGTGTTGTAATTATTTGTTTGTTAATCAGGAGGAGGAACAATTTCCATGTAACTGTTATGACCCTGTGGTGCTACACCTATAGGGAAGGGCGAAGGGAGGCCCAGCAAAGCTTTGATTTTCACAGGGGTGGGGAATGAAGTCGACAAGGTTGGCACTGCAGCAAGAAATAATGCAGACTTGCTACAGGAATATTATGTCCCAACACAAGTGACATCTCATTCATCCTCCTATTTGTGGCTCTCCTTCCTGGACTGTTTTTAAGGCAGAGATTCAGCTTGACATTCTCCCTGTAGCCCCAGACAGTGGTAACTTGTTATACCATGGTGTGTGTGATACGCGTACATCTTGTACATGTCAGCACCTGCCCATGCTCGTGTGTGGTTGTGCAGGAACAGTGTGATATGTATATATGGGGGGTGTGTTTGTATGGACAGGTGTATGTTGCATGAGGGAGAATCAGGCTGTCTAAGAAGACATGTTCATTTCAGTAGGAAGGAAGAACCGTTTATTGTGAAAAATATCCTTCATAGGACACTCTGAGTATTTAATACGGATGGAACCACTACAGTTCTACAGAAATTGCCTTGAAAACCTATAAAATGTAACAGAGAATGAGAATCTACAGGGGTTTTTGAGCCATGCTACAGAATTGTATAGCAGGGATATAATTCTCTATTCAAGTCTATATGGTGCTTAAGCGAAACAAACCCGATAGAGAGGTTCTCATTATTCATGCAATTCTGTAGCCTTTTCCCAGATGAGATTTGTTACTATCATAGCTCTTTGTTTAGTCAGACAGCTGTTAGTGATCTGATCCCATTTTTTTCATTATTAGGAAGTTTATGTTGAATCAGATGGACCGTATCATTTTCAGCCTATGGGCTGCTTCTTCAGCTATTCACTGTGCATCTAGTGAAGCTAGTCACCTGAGTCACATGGTACTGTTTCTGCGCTGTGGCTGGGTGCCAGAAACTTTTTAAACAAGGGAAGGCTCAAGAGTGAATTGTGCACTTACCCCATACAAATCCTGAGACCAATCATTACTGCACTTTTGAGAGCATTTGCAGCCAGCGGTTGACTGAACAGTCATGAATAATGAATAATCTGACCCCACAAATCACAGTGAACGCACCAGGGGGCTTTTATTCACAAAAATGTCTGTGAGGAAGGTTTTTTTATAATTCAGCTGTAATATGCATGTATGTGATTATGGGCACAGAGATGTGCATTTGTGCATGCATATTATAGATGTATAGTATGCATGTGTGAGGCTATGCAGGTGTGTGTGTGTGTTCATGAAGGTGTGTGTTGTTGAGATGTCACACATACCAGTGCATAGGTTTGTGCTAGTGTTCCATGCACCGTGGATTGATGTGCAGTATTTATAAGTAATCCTATACAGATATATGTGTGTGTTCCTGCTTGTGTGTGTGAGTGTGTGTGTGTGTGTGTGCTGGTGATTGCACACATACCAGTGTATGAAGATGTGTGTACCTCCATGGATATACATTATGTGCCTGTGAAGATGTGTGTTTTCTGGTGACTTCATTCGTGTCAGTACACAGATGTGTGTATATGTGTGTGTGTGTGCATGCACACCCCCCATGGAATGGTGTACAGTATGCATTGTGAGTCTCTATAGTGGTTGGGGGTGTCTCTGTGTGTGTGTCTCTGTGTGTGTGTGTGAGACTGCTCAGAAAACAGTGTCTGTGTAAGTACCAATGGGTCAATATGGAACACACGCATGTCATGATAGGAGTCTCCATGCAGGCATGAGTGGATATGTAAGAGCGTGTGTGATGTGCTTTCCAATGGCATCATCTGTAACCACGTTAGAGTAGTAGCTGCCTGTCCAAGAGTGGTACTGGACCTCCAGGAGCAGGGTTCACAGTATCACGTCTCAGGTGTGTCAGACAGATTGGCCTGCTCCATCTTCACAATCTCCCATCCAGGGCTCTGTTACAAGCCTCATCCCCAAAACAGGTCAGGGAGGGATGAGATGGGGGACTACAGAAAGAAAACATGAGCCTGGGAGGATGCACCCAGCCCTGGGAGTCTCTAGGAGGGGATGCAGGATGGTGAGGCTGGCAGGGGATATGGTTGTGCCAGCTCACACTCATGCACAGAAGCATCAGTGAGTATGTGGTTGTGTGATGAAGACAGTGTATTCCAGTGTACATGTAAGGCCACCTCTGTGGACGAACAACTGCGTGAAGTTGTGAGAGTCCTGTGAAGTGGTGTGCAACTAATAGAGTCTTTGTAGGTGATAGTGGATTGTGTGTGTAGTCATGTCAGTCTGTCCATGTGTAGCTGTAGTGCAGTCGTCCTATGTAGTCTTATCAGTGTTTGTGTGCAGCAATGAATCTGTATGCAGTTGTGTTCATGTCTGCAGTGGGTCCGTATGTAGTTGTGCAGCTGTCTGCGCAGTGGGTCTGTGTGTAGTTGTCTGATGTCTGCAGTGGGTCTGTGTGTAGTTGCGTGGATGTCTGCAATGGGTTTGTGCATAGCTGTATTGGTCTGAAGTGGGTTTGTGTGGATATATAGTAGATCTGTGTGGAGTCGTGTGCATGTCTGCTGTGAGTCTATGTGTAGCTATGTTGGTATGCAGTGGGTCCGTGTGTAGTTATGCTGTTGTCTGCCATGGGTCTGTGCATACTTGTGCTGTTGTCTGCTGTCATCTGCGTGTAGCTGCAGTAGGGCTGTGTGTAGTTGTGTGGCTATCTGCGCCCTTCCACAGCAAGGATCACTGGAGACTAAGTGTAGAGACCATGCCTCCTTTTCCCCAGTCATGGTGCCTACCAGGAGGAGACCCCAGGTAGCTAGTTAAGCTGGCTTCTTGGCTGTTTGGAGCCACTGCAGCAGTTCTAAGCAGCCCCAGCCTGCATGTCGCCATGGGAATAGCTGTGTGTATCTCTAGTTAGTCTCTGTGTGTCACTGATAGTTCTAGTTGAAAATTTTTTGCTGAAGAATTCCTCAACAAAATGTCTGTTTTTGTTGAATTTTTTTTGGATTTCATCAAAAAACTGAAAGTGCCAAAACTCAGTGAAAAATTTAGATGACAATGAAACTTTTTTTGCTTTAACTGAAAATTTTGCAGGAAATTAAACAGATTTCCCAACCAGCCCTGGCAGTCGTATAGGCACATGTTGCTGTGACTATGTGGAGTTGTGTCAGTCTCTGTGAAAAGGCACTTGTGTGGATTTGTATGCATGGGACACAATCACATCTGACGTTACTGAACCTTCCTGGCTCTTTTCAGCCTGGCCAAGTCATTGGGATCCACATAGGGATCCAGTTTGGATCTTCAGCTGAACAGATCAGACCACCTGTCTAGCCCCATCCAACCCTTTCTGGCTTGCCACATTTCTCCACTCAACTTTAATGGACTGTACTTCACACCTGAGCCTTGTCTGAAGAGATCTGGTCCATAGAAACAACTCTTCCCCCTCCAGTCCCTCTTTTACAGGACAGCTGCCAACCTTCTCTAAGGTGTCCCTTCACCTCCTATCCCATGTGAGACTTGATGAACTCCAAGCTGAGGAAGCTGGTGGTAGTTCATCATTCCTGACCGTGTGTAGAGGCGAGGTCCAACACAAACCCACAAATCTGAGTAGTCCCCAAACTTTGTGGGGGACTGAGAGTCAATTCCAGAGCCCAGTTTTGCAGGTGACCCCAGCTGCAAGAAAGGGCTTGAGCTATGGGGTGTTCACTATCTGGATCTAGATCCAGATTTTACTGCTCTACACTTAACCCCTCATCCACGCTCCCTGAATGCTGCCAGCACCTACCATGCCCATGTGACTTCATTCTAGGAAAACAGACGGCAAAGTCCCTGGGAAGGGAGAGGCAGGGAAGGAAGGACAATGGCAGTTGCTGCATGTTCTTGTGGGGTGGAGCAACCACACCCAGGCATGAAGCAAATATGAGACATTTGTATGAGGGCTCCAGTTCAAGCTGATGCTCTAGTCTTTGGCGCCACCTGCTGCCCATTGTTACCCACTACAGCAAGACTCAGCTGAGTATAAAAATTATACCTCTGTCAATTTAGGCTATTCCAAACACTTTTGTGAGTATATTTGTGGGCTTCCTCTGCTCATCATTAAATCCCTCCTTATTTTAGATCCACACTTCTTGCTGCTACAGTATGTACAGTTTCATCTTGTTTCCGAGTAAACTCACCTTCTCAAGAAGCTGAAGAACTGCTAGCCCTGGCTACACCCAAATATCAAGTAGCTAGGTTTTATGCAAATTTCTGCTCTTTCAGTCCACCAATGATTCTCCATTATGCCAACGAGCCCCAGTTTTGCACCCAAGCACCAACTTGTATCCCTGGGCTCCCCACCCAGCTCTGCCAAGGCCTCTAACTCCTGACCTACAGTATCTCTCTGCTATTCAAATCCTGAGAAGATAGACAGGTGCTGAAATGTGCAAAGGGTCTTTTTTATGGGAATACATGCACAAAATGCAAGCTTAGAGCTGATCACCTGACTCCTACCACTTGTATCACCTCAAATAGATTTTAGTGAAGGGCTCCAGAAGCAAAAAGCTATGCACTAATCAACTTGCATCTTATATCTCTTCAAGGGTCAGCGTACACTCATTTGTCTGTCTGAGACCAGAGATGAGTTCATGCTACCAAAATTGGATTATGAACCAAATCTTAAATACCTGAGTTCACAGATGAGATTTGGGTTCACCCTTTCTACCCAACTCAGAAGTGTCTGCTTTAAATTTCTACAGAGGTGCTTGGTTTACAGTAACCAGTACCTCTTTCGTTTCCCACTCCCTACCCTGGGTCTAGAACCTGTGTTCTGTGACAGTGGCTTGCACGCTAACATCCTGCTTTACACTTTCTCCCTTGTTATTTGGTAGCACAGTTAAGTTCATGACCATTCACCGTATGTGAAAGGTGTTTCTTTCAATTTAGCCAGGGAAGGAAACTGGGTTTCAGATGAAAGATTAATGGGAACATTTGAGGAATTTGCCAAATAACCTTGAAATTTCAACCCAAGGGGCTGAAAAGCTTGAGAGAATAGGTGCAAATGAACTGGAAGTGGGAGAAACAGAGTAGAAAAGGGCCACAATGTTTGCACATCTCCTCAACCATACCTATATTTGCAACTTTGCACTTGGTTCTCCTCTGGAAAGTGACTCTGTTAAAATGCATCAACAGGCTCCATGTTTCCTATCACTCAGTGACTCCAAAGCAAATGGGTTACTTTACAAATTAAAAACTGATTTAGCTAACTTCATCCTCAGCTAGAGTGATCAGATGTCCCAACTTTATAGGGACAGTCCTGATATTCAGGGCTTTGTTTTACGTAGGCGCCTATTACCTCCTATTCCTGTCCTGATTTTTCACACTTGCTATCTGGTCACCCTACCCTCACTGTGGGACTTGAGAATCTAGCTTGGCTCTTTCCTTCTCATGCATCAGTAGTGATAAAGGTTCTGCTGGCTAGATTCTGCCTTCCAGAACACCTGTGTGATGCCATTGTTTTCAGAGGGTTTGCACAGACAGAATTGATTGGCACCGAGGCCCAGATTCTCAAAGATATTTAGGCTCCTAGCCTAAATCTATCATTTTTGGCACCACTGACATGTTCAAAACCTGCTCCCAAGCTCTGTAGGTGCCTAAGTCCTCTAGGCACTTTGGTTTCCATTGGTTGGCCTATTCAATGCATTCTAGGCACTGCTGCCACCCCGCAACCAATGAGCAACTCAGAGCCATCGCTCCAGCCAAAGCCCCAGCATCTCCAAAGCAGGCTTCTCAAATTAGGTGGGGGACACCAATCTCACCAGTGGGGCCTGAGCACCCTGCCTAACACCTGACACCTATCAGCCCTGCAGCTGGGGAGCTTGAGCCAGACCGCTGGTGGGGAGCAGGGGCAGCATAACGCTCCCCACAAAAGACAGCCAGGGGGTCACAGAAAAATGTCTGGTGAGCATCACAGAAGTATTGCGTGTGTGCAGGAGAATGAGCATTTGGGCTGCTGGGGCATGGGCAACCTAAGCAGCTGACCTGGTGCAGGTGCCTCATTCCAGGACAGGGTTCTTGGTTGAGATGCCTGCACAGAGGGAGGTGCCTATATCTGGCCTGTCAGTCAGCTGCACCAGGTCAACTATTCAGGGGCCTCTACCTCGCTCCTCTCTCTGCCCCACCCCTCAGCATTTCCTGCTGGCTGCCTTAGGCAGCTCACCACTCAGCCTGCTGGCTTCTGAGATCTCTTAGCCACCCGACGCTCCCCATTCTTTGCCTGAGGCCCAGATCCTCAAGTGCACTTAGGCATCGACCTCCCACTGAAGCGAGTGGGAGTTTGTGACCCCAGGCACCTCTGTATTTGCCTCCACCCACCATTATAATAAATTTTTGTACAAAAGACACCTTGCGGGATATCATTTGAAAACTAACAATGCCTGGACCAATTTCTGGTGTGCTGTAAGTACACAGTGTCTAATCAGAGTTATGGATGCATGCTGGAATGATAACTTAAATGTATTCAAGCCAGGCTCGTCGGGGGGATTTGGTAAACAGGCCTACTTGGACAAGGAATGTGTATTTGAATCAGGCAAAGACAATGAAGGGCCATTTTTACACGTTAGGTAAACTAAGCTAATTAGCAAACAAGTGGGGGAGCAAAGAGCATGGAGCTTCCTTCACCATCAGACTCCATGTCACCTTCCTCACAGTCTGAATAAACTTTACTTTGAGGGGCACCCCTCAGGAGAATCCATTGCAAAGGTTCATTGGACTATAAATGAGAGGGGCAAGGAACACCCATGCCCCACAATTATTTATCTTTCACCTAAGAAGACAAAGGTACCAGCCCTTTGACTTTGGGGTACAGCGCCTGACCCAGGGGTTTGGCCAGCCATCTAGATGGAAGCATGTAGTGAGGATTTTACCTTGACCCAAGTCTAGCTAGGTATTAGAAAGCAGTTTTTATCTTTATTTCTCTTGTAACCATTTCTGACTTTAAGCCTTATAGTTGTACTCACTTAAAATCTTTCTCTTTGTCATTAAATACCCTTGTTTTATTTTAACCGAACTGTTTTGTAACTCCAGGTAAAGTAACAAACTGTTCACTACTGACTCCTTAAAGGAATAACAGCCTTTAACATTCCTCTGCTAGTTCCAGAACAGGGCTGAACATTTTAAAACATGTTTTTGGGAAAATGCGGGGCTGGGGAGGGTGTGGAGTCACCTTACCAGTCATTAGCCAAGGCTGGTGGAGGCCAGTGGAAGGCTGTGGTATTGCAGGAATGCGCCAGGATCCAAAATGTTGCACTAGGGCTGCCCAGTACATAGCCGAAGAGGGCATGCTTGGGGCTGACTGTGGGCATCCCAGGCAGACAGCCACAGCGGCAAGGCATTGTGAGGCACTCGGTAAGCGAGGACACAATTCTTCATTGCATCTCAGAATGTCATAGGGTTAGGCATCTAAATATCTTGGAGGATCAGGTCCTGCACACCTGACTCAGGGCTGTGGATTCCAGAAGGCAGCAGCCCACCTAGGGATTAGGCATTGCAATGCTGAGTGCCTAAGTTGGAGTTGGACCTTAGTGAAAAATTCTGTTGATGATGCACATGGAATAGACCCTTAGTTCCTTTTCACTGAGCTGTGCTGGCTTTCCAGGGTTAACAATCAAAACATTCAAAGCACCACCAATGTACTTCAGCCTGCTCTGCAGCATCCCTTTGCTATTCCAGTTTGGGGCTCCCCATACAATTCTGCCAATGCCCCTCACTTCTGCCCCACAGCGCCTCCCTCCCCGCTATTCCAGTGCTGGGCTCCCCACACAGCTCTGCCAATGCCCTTGATCCTGATCTGTAGCAGCTCGGGTTATTCCAAACATGGGCCGCGCCACAACAGAAATGACCAGCTGGTGTCAAAATTCATGACCTATTTTTGATGTGTATCACCAAACTCATGTCACTTGTGACTTAGAAACAACTTGTTCCCGTGCTTTCCCCCATGTATTTGTGAAGGGCCACTATGTCCTGTGGCCTGGTTTAGCTAAAGGCATGGCATGGCATGACAAAGCGAGACATTAGTCCTTTATGTTGCTGGGCCAGCTACGTTTCTTTGGGCCTAGCTTTTGACAAGACACTGTATAGAGTCTGTCCTTGACGCATTGCTCTTAGCAGCCCAATCACTGGAGAGAGTAACTGTCTGAGAAAGGCCTTTGCCCAGGTTGGGGAGTTTTCTGGCATCTACTCAGTTCTGCATAGGGAGGTGCTGGGATGCTGTGGTCTGTCGAGGAATGAGTTGAGTGAGAAGCTACAGATTCAGCTGATCTGAGGCCACCACATATTGAGCACCAAGCTACTGGGCTACAAGTCGCCACCCAGACACCATCTGAGTTAGTGAGTGGTCATGGGCTGAGACAATGAGAAAGTCAGATCAGCTGAGGGACTGGCTGACACATAAGCTATGCAATGACATATCTTTCTAAAAAATAGGCTCACGTGCCAGAATGGGCTAGATGCAGGAATCACAGCGTTAAATTCTCTGGCCTGTGTTACACAGGTGGTCAGACAAGATGATCCCAATGGTCCCTTCTGGCCATAAAAGGTAGGCATAGGTGACACTGTCACCAGGTGGAGCTCTGAAATGGCATTAGCTGTTTTCCAGCCAGCCAGTGACTGAATCCAGAAGGCAATCCCTGAAGTGTTACATTGGCCAATTATTGCACGCGGAAGGGGATCAGTGTCCATATGAGGAGTGAGGCCAGCAGAGGTAGGTATGGGAAGCTGGTGATGTCAACTCAGAGATGTGATGTCTCTGGAAAGGGGCAACACCAGCCCGCTGATATGTTGGTTACAGTACAGGGGTGGTGCCTGCTCAGCTCTGTGATAAGTACAGGCTGATGCTGGCTAAGAGTTCTGATGGGTATGGGCAGGGAGATGACGCCTGCTCACAGATGGGTTGATGTGATGGGAAAGGTATGAGAGCAACGCTCGCTAAGGGCTGGCTATGATATGAGGATGAGGAAAGAATAGGCATGTTATGGCTAGGGACTGTGATGAGTAGGAGAAGGGGCTGATGGGAGTTAGGGGGCTGATGGTATGGAAAGGAAGCTCTGGGATCTGATTAATATGAGATGGGGACAATGCTGGCTCAGGTGTGCGGGAGAGGTGTCAGAGAAGGCATGCTATGAACTCTGGGATGGGATAGTCATCAGTCAGTGGGACCGCTCCTCCTTTCTTCTCAGTGTGATTGCAATCCCCTGGCACTGTACACTGCCTTGACCACATCTTGGTGGATCCTGTGCATCTTTTCGGGGCGGGGGGGGCGGAGGGGTTGATTTTTTTTTTTAGTGCCGCCTTTCTCTAAGCCTTGGGGTGGTGGAAATGGGGACACCTTGGGATAGATTCCCCAAATCGCTTGGGCCAGGCCATTGGTGTTATATGCTGATCTACTTCATCCTATCTCAGCCACACATAATGCTCCCAGGGAAAACAGAGAGGGCAATATTAGCTAGAATTCTGGCATTCTCTTCCCCCGACCCACCAAATTCCCCCTCAGAGCTTAGCTAAATCCTGCCACGAAGTGGCAAAGCAGGGTTAAAAAATGGTTAATAGCAAGGGCGCTACACCACATTTCCCCACAAGGTGGCATCCGAAGGCAAAAATGAGGACAGACAGAGCTAACCTGTGCACAGCGCTGCAAACTGGAGACAAGCCCATGTGCAGATCTTATCCCAACATTTCGGGGATGATTGCATTTGGGGATCTGGATCAGATGCACCCAGAAATGTCCCCACTTCCTCCAAATGAGACAGCTGGGCACCAGGAGAGGAGCCCAGAGTCCACATGAAATGATTCCAGGAACTGGCCCAAGCAGACTTCTGCTATCTACCTACCTAGCAATCACTCCATCCCTCCCTCCCTAGTTCCCAGGTGATTGCTGTCTCACCCCCTCAATTGGGAAGCGGAAGTTAAATCCGGCCTGTTCCAACCAGCAGCTCTACATGTCATTATCATCTGTGGACTGTGGTCTAACTCTGCAATGGAAGACCTGGAGAGGAGTGGGACCTAACGTCCAACTTCACTGAGCTACTGACACTTCGTCGGCAACCCTGAAAAACCAGAATGTGCAGTTCAGATGCTTCTGGCCACACAGCCTTATGGATGTTCGAATGTTGTGACCTGAGGTGAATGTGGTGTTAGTCAGAAACCTCTCCATCCCACATCACCCCCTGCAACACGGACCCCAGTTCTTTCCTATAACTGGGATGGGGAACACAGAGCCCCAGTGGGGCCTGTAAGCAGAGTGGGGCCGTCTCTTGCCTTCTGGCGTATAGGCAGCAATTTGTAATTAGCAGGTCCATGCACAGAGACTAATCTATTGTCCCCAGGCCTTGGACTGACCTGCCACTCCACACAATCCCACTACTCACTCAATGGCTGCAGGATCTAGCCTGGGCTGAGAGTGAACCCCCCTCAAGGCCCTTCAACTGCACAGAGCACAGCACCCAAATGGCACAGACACCACAGATGGATCCCCAGGAACTGAACCTATGGTCACTCGTATCACACTACAGAGGAGTCCCTTCAACTGTACACACATAACAGATTCATTCCCAAAGGGCAATCACAGCCTCTCATCTGCAGAGGGGCTCGCTGTAGCCCCTCCCCACACCTTCTCATCTGTCCACTGGTAAAGCGACTCCCCGTGGCCTCACATGCCAGGTTCCCCGGGCTCAGTGATCTGAGGGAGCAAATATGGAGCTGAGACTTTCAAAACCTGAGTGTGATTCTCTTTTCATGTACATTGGTGTAAGTCAGCCAGGTGTCACTCCACTGAATTTAATGTCAAACCAGTGTGAGAGGAGAACTGGGCCTGATGACTCTTTTTTTGAGGAGAGAGGAGAGGAGAGATGTGTGTGTGTGTGTCTGTCTGTAGTTGAGAAATTGAGAGGAAAAAAATCTAGCAGGCCTGGGAGACTGTATTTCAGGGAGCACCAAAGATTTTTGTGACTCCAAAGCATCAGAGGCCAATTCTGTTTACAAAGAAATTCACTGATGCTTATCTCGCAAGTTCTCTTGGGCATGTCTTGGGACAGGAGTGGTTGCAGGGAAAGAACAAAACCATCCACTAAAGAAAAAGGAGCAGGGGCCGGACAAAAGCTGGGTCTCTGTCTCTTTCCTCCCCATCCTCTCCCGCCACAGCTGCGGGGGCCAGGTTTTTACACATGCCAGTTCCTCTGCAGGAAGTCATTTTTCTAGTCTGTTGACTCTCTTTGCCAGGGCTTCCGAAGATGAAATCTTTACTATCATGGAGGCTTAAAAGGGAGGAATACTCTTAATTCCATTTTCAAGGTCATACTTTGAAAGTTATTAATTTCTTTCTTCCAAGGCTCTGCACTCTACTTTGAGGCTTTAGGGATTAGCAGTTTCTACTTACTAGGGCTTGCTTGGTTGTGGGGTTTTTTTTTTCTTTCCAACCTGCCTTTGTGCTTTGGGGAAAAAAGACACAATTCACACACCACTCTGGTTGCAGCACTGTCTGCTAATACCTATGGACCTGCTGTTGCTGCTTATATTCCCTCGTGGGGAGGGTCTTATGATTAAATCTTGAGTTGGGGCATTGGGTGGGCCTCATGTCTACACAGTCAATGTGCTGGCTTTTCTGGAAGCAGCCAGGTCCTCTGCATGAGCTAGCGATGACCCCAATCTAGAGCCCATCCACAGTGGGTGAGCAACTGTTCATGATGTTCTAGAGATGGCCCATTTTCTCCTGGCTTGCTAGAGCCTGTCCATATTGCCATAGCTGCTGTAGAAGGGGACCGCTGTCCTAGCTAACAAAGCCTATGACTTGAAGACCAAATACGGTTCCAAGCCAGGTAGATGAGTTTCTCTCACAGCTAACCTATTTTTTTCCTGTAGATTTCAGGGTTTTACCACTGCTGAGAAAATCCCCTCTGCCCCTCTCCTCGTTCATTCTCCAAGCAACTAATGTTGCTTTATCAAGAACCTGGCATATTGCCTCTCCGAAATGCATTACTGAGCCCTTGATCCCTCCAGCTAAAGATCTGATTCTACAAGCAAAACAGCTGGGGACCATGTTACCCAGGTCACATCCCTGGGCCATTCCTGGGTTGGGTCTGAGTTCTCTCCTCCCCCCACCCCCAAGCTTCTAGGAGAGAATGAATCCCTTCCCTGTTCAGATTTCCAGCTGATTGCACATGTGTGCACCAGTGTGTCCCATCCCCTCAGCAGTCAGCCAGTGCTGAACACAGTCTGGCTTCTCAGTGCAGAGCAAACAGCCTGGATCCCACAGCACTGGGCATGCAGTGTCAGCTAAATAGATGCCCAGTCTGTGTTTACCCCACCACCCATCTCCATGCATAGCTGCACTAGGCATCAAATTAAATGCTTTGGTGTGCCAGGTTTTCATGGGCATGAATTGTGTGCATGTGTCCAGGGGGTGGAGGACGGGGGGTAGGGGCATGGAGACAGGGTAGGGGATAGGTGTAGGGAGTGAGGTATAGTAGCTGGAAGGTCGTGGGGCAGGAGAGCGGGCAGAGATGGGACTTAAGGGGAGAGAGAGAGTGGGAAACAGAGTGGGGCAGAATGAGAAGCTGGGAAGTGGGGGCGGGGAGTAGCCTTAGTGACAGGGGTACTGAGTGAGATGGAGGCCGGCGTACAGAGAGCTAGAAAGGAAGTGATGAAGGATATGTCTGCACTTTGATCGGGGGCTGATTCCCGGCTTGAGGAGACACATCTGCACTAGCTATGACCAAGCTAGAATGCTAAAAATAGCCATCACACCACAAACAGTGGGAGAGGCTAGCTACCCCAAGTACAATCCCGTCCATGATGCTAGGTACATGTTTGGGGTATCTCCTTCTGCAACTTGCGCTGCCATGGTGACATGTTTAGCATGCTAGCTGGATCAGAACCAGCATGGGTATGTCTCCTTGAGCTGAGATTTACACCTCCGGGTCTTGTGTAGCTGTGCGCAGAGGCAGATAGGGAGAGCAGCCAGAGAAAGAAAATTGAACATGAATGAAAGAAGTCTGAAGGGAGATAGAAGAGGACAAGAGGTTGCCACAGAGAGATGTAGAGAAGGAAAAAAGGAGAGTGGGACAAAGGTTAATAGAACAGGACAGAAGGATAGCAGGGAGAGGACAGACTGACAGAAAACTGATCTGTTTTTCCCTATGGTGAAGGCTTCTTTTGTGCCTTGCTCTCCCCTGGGCTGGGGTCTGGCCACCTGACATGCCAAAGCCACTGTTTTGTGAACAGGCCTTTGTTAGTGTCTCTGTGAGCACGTGCGTGTAGCAATGTGCATGCTGTAGATGGCATATGAGCTGGTTAGTGTCTATGTGCCGGCACTTGTAGGAGTAGGTGCGCATCTGCTTTTCGTGTTGTGTGATCAGGGTTGGATGTAAAGTGTGCGTATGGATAGTGGGATGTCTCCGCTATGTTCACAGCTATCTGTTTACCTTGGGGCCTGACCCTCAGTCACACTAAGGCCCCTTTACTTTGCTCTTGTTGGCAGAAATGGCCTGCAGAGAATGCCCTCTGATGTAGCGCTGACACAGGGATTCTACTTGGGTGCTGCTCCCCTTTCCCTGAGGCTGCTCCAACTTATACCAAGGGCCAGGTAAGGCCCTGCACAGTCCCTGGATGGGGCGGGGGCTAGATTCTGTGCTATGCCTCTCAGGAACCGCAGACCAGAAGGTGCAGCCCAGAAGGAGGGGGGCAAAGGTAGCTTTAAGCCAGCTCTGCATCTCTTGGACTCTCGGTCTGGCTGGGGCCAAACCAGTCTCCGACAAATATTAGTGGCTTTGGGGGCTGCTCTAACTTATGGCAGCCTCCTTGTGACTGTCATTGGGCTTTTCCCCAGCTCAGAAGCCTTCCTGCCTCCTGCATGCCCCCATGCCATGGACTGCAAGAGGAGAAGAGCAGTGCTGGGTATATCAGACCTAACCTGCTTCTGGGGAAGCCTCCCCCTAGCCACTGTGGCCCCTTTTTGGCCCCTGCATGTTACTGAAGCAGAATCTGGCCTGGAGCTCAAAACTCCATTTGTCCACCCCACCTCCATCTCTACCCCAGGAGGCAGGAACGGAGTAACTGAGAATGAGGCCCTAGACATGGAGGTGAGGTGTGTGTGCGTGAGAGAGAGAGAATAACTAATGATATGGATGTCATGTGAGTTATGTGAACACAACCCTGTATGTTTTCATGTTTGAGTTGGCGTGGGTGTGGATGAATTATAACTCCCACGTGAGTCAGTTTGTATGTCTCCCTGTGTGAGTAGATAGGTGTGTCCTATAGCTGTTGGGTGAGTGTGTGTGTGTAAATACGGGTATGAGAGTGGCTCTGTGTGCACTCTAGAGCTCAAATGCTGGCATCTTCTAAAGACCCTGTAATAAACAGATAGTTAAGGGTTAATGTCTCTTTTACCTGTAAAGGGTTAAGAACAGGGAACAACACCTGACCAGAGGACCAATCAGGAAACAAGATTTTTCAAATCTCAAGGGAGGGAAGTTTTGGGTGTGTGTTCTTTGTCTCGTCTCTGTTGCTCTCTAGTCTCTGAGGGGATCACTCTATCTCCAGGCTTTCTAATCTTCTATTTCCAAGTTGTGAGTAACAAAGGTAGAAAGACAATAGGATTGTTGGATTTTTTTAGTTGGGGGCTCAAGGAGATTGAGTCTGCTGCTCACCAGGGAATTGGTGGGAGGAATTGAAAGAAGGTGATCTCCAGGTTATCCAGGAAGGAAGTAACGAGGAGAACAAGGGGAGGGGGTTGTTTCCCTTTGTTTGAGACTCAGGGCATCTGAGTCTTGGGGTCCCCCAGGGAAGGTTTGGGGAGACCAGAGTGAGCCAGGCACTGGAATTCCTGGCTGGTGGCAGCGCTATCAGATCTTCAGCTGGTTAATTAAGCTTGGAGGTTTCATGCTAGCATCTCATTTTCTGACTTTAAGGTCAGATCTGAGTAGGAAAGCTATGAACATGTGGAAGCGGTGGGATAAAGTAAGAATCCAGAAGCCATAGGATATTATATTTTTCTTTTTCTCTGCTAGGGGCTTTTAAGCAGAGAGAAAGGGTTTGGTTTGAAAGGAGCCAGAGAAATAATTTTTTTCTCTCTGTTTCTCTCGTTTGCTCAGTTTGGCTCATATTAAAGCAAGGAACCATTAAGGTTTGACAAAGGGTCTCTTTGTTAAACAATAGAACTCTGACTGTGAGTCAAGTACCCCAGCAGAACACACATGCAAATAAAGTGGTTTTTTGTTTAATTTACATTTGAAAGATTAGCTAGACGAAGAAAAAAAAAGGGGCACTGTTGCTAGGCAAACCCCAGGAACAACAGAGAGCCAGAGTTCAGACAATAACCACCAGAGGGCACCCCAACAAAGAAAGCAGGAACCATGAGTTCCAAGGAAAGCCTGAAACAGGAACAAGCATGGCAACAAGCCATAGACAAGAAAATGAACACAGAAGACAGATAGAACTAATTAAGGCAAACTAGCAAGGAAGAGCAGCCCACCAAAAAAATCCAACAAGTTTTAAAAGAAAGCTTTAATAAAAAGAAGAAAAGACATAAATGGTCTCTGTATCAAGGTGACAATATACAGGGTTATTGACTTAAAAGAAAAAAAATGAATAAACAGCCTTATCCAAAAAGAAATACATTTAAAACATTCCAGCAACTACACACATGTTAAATACAAAAAACAATATAAGCCTATTGTCTTTCTACCTTTACTCACATTGAATAGAAGATTAGAAAGCTGGAGATAGAGTGATTCCCTCAGAGACTAGAGAGCAACAGAGACGAGACAAAGAACACACACCCAAAACTTCCCTCCCTTGAGATTTGAAAAATCTTGTTTCCTGATTGGTCCTCTGGTCAGGTGTTGTTCCCTGTTCTTAACCCTTTACAGGTAAAAGAGACATTAACCCTTAACTATCTGTTTATGACAGGGGCTTTAGAAGATGCCAGCATTTGAGCTCTAGAGTGCACACAGAGCCACTCTCATACCCGTATTTACACACACACACTCACCCAACCCTGTTCTTAACCCTTTACTGGTAAAAGAGACATTAACCCTTATCTATCTGTTTATGACAGCCCCTTATTGGTATTCCAGCGGTGCAAAGTGGTCTTAAAGCTACCCGAAACAGCCCTTGTTTGGGGGAATGCTTGAGTGGATCTCAGCTAGCTATGGTGGCTTTCTGCTAGCCTAGCCCAGCCCCCCGGTGGAGCAGGTTGTGTACTTGTGATCCCTGACGGGACACAACCCCTATAGAACTGTTATAACCCATTACAGCTTAGAGCAACCCTGAGGATATTCTGAGTTTCACAGGGGGTAGGGTGCCTTTTAGGTGTTCCTCAGCACCTGAGGAACAAGCCCTAGGTGGTGTGTGCATTGAATAAGCCTACACGTGTATCTCCATGTGAGCAAGTAGGTGTGTCCACTATAGGTGTTGGAAAAGTTGGTTTGTGTGAGTATGTGTGTTTGTGTCAACTCCCACAACACCTACCGTATATGATGCCTGACTGGGACTGAACAAAGCTGCACTGGTTATGTCGCATCCTCTTCAACGCAGGAACCACTTGCAATGATTCCCTGCCTGCTCCCTGCTCCCGCTGCCACCCTGACATAGCCATTCCCAGAAGTGTGAAGGGCAGACTAAGCCCTATTTCCCCTTGTTCTCCTTCCAAACAGACCCTCCCTCTTTTGTTAGGTCCTTTGATGGGCACAGCAATTCCTGTGTGCGCGCCAGGAGGACTCTGCTTTTCCGCAAGTCTGATTTGTTTGCAAAAAGATTCTTTTTTTTTCCCCTGGTTGTTTTTGTTTTCTGAGAGAGCGCTGAGACAGCTGTATTAATCATGTAAGCCCAGCCATGTGTAATGTGCTTTATCAACCACAGCGCAAGCACTGAATGGCAACCAGTTCACGAATAGGCTCAGTGCAGTGCCTGAGCCTAGAAGATAAACCCGACGCTTCCCAAACTGGGTTAGTGACTGGAGAGGCTGTTCGCTCAGGACAATAACCAGATGGGAGGCCAATTTGTTAGGCAAATTCCTTAGTGGTTTGGAAAGTGGAAATGGGGAAGGAGAGTGAGGATGGGGAAGGGTAGCAACAGTTCTATTCGAGGATTAAAAAAAGAAGTGATGTCTGTTCTCTCCCCACTCTACTTTAATTTCAGTGCAGCTTTTCACAACAGGTCTCTGCTACTGGGAAGGCAACTGAAAAAGGACGGGGAGAGAGAGTGGGAGAGAGCAGGGTCTTTATGTGTATTTGTCATAACCCTGATATAAGATTTATATTCCCCCACCACACTTCTCCAAATAAAAAGCTTAGGGAAATGGTTTAAGAGACAATATTGTTATTCCCTGAATGCTCACATGGAGGCATCAGAAGCTGGTTTAAAATCATACCAAGCTGTGTGTTTCACAGCTGGATCTGTAGTCCTGCCAAGCTCTGGATTGTTTGGGTCTGGAGGGGTATATTGTGCCTGAGTGCTGGTCTAAACTGAACCTATCCACACTACAGGTCAAACTCTGTTATCAGCAATCACACCTGGCAATGTATTACCTGAATTGATTATCCTAGGGGTGGGGGTGATTTCTAATCCATTCAATGAAGATGGGGATTTTTCCAATATTCTGACCCAGACCCCCCTCTAAGGCACTAAGGCATGAATACATTTTGCAGCTATGCTCTGTGTGCAGCAAACAGTGCTACAACCAGGTTAGGCTCTAACTGGGGCTAAAAAGGGCTTTGAGTGTGTGTGCCACTCCACAGTGAGGGCAAAGGTTGAACTGAAGAGCATTTCCCTAGTCCTAGCTCTCAGCCTCCTCCTCCCTCTCACTCAGCTCATCGGATTCTCCGCAGCACTGCAGCTGGAGAGGGTTATGCAAATATATGCAATCCAGGGCTCATTTTGGAATAAATCAATCTAAATTAAAATTAATGAACAAAAAGTACAGAAACAGAGCAAGCAATAAAACTATTTCTCTCTCTCTCTCTTTTGGGGAGGGGAGGGAGGAAGCTGATTTTTTTTTATGGGGAACAGAGGTTTTTTGAGCAGTCTTGACAAATGTTAGCCCAAACTAATATTAATTGTTATAATATTAATACTAAGACTTGGAGTTGCTCTAGCCCCCAATCCAAGGTGCTGTTTCTAGACTTGAATTAATTCTCTCCCCTCCCTCTGAGGTCAGTATTATTATCCCCATTTTACACACGGGGAAAGTGAGGATGAGACAGGACATGCAACTTGCCCAAGGTCATATAAATCATAGATTCACAGGTGTTAAGGCCAGATGGGACCATTGTCAGGGCCGGCTCCAGGCCCCAGTGTGCCAAGCGCATGCTTGGGGCAGTATGCCACTGGGGGCGCTCTGCTAGTTGCTGGGAGGGCGGCAGGCGGCTCAGGTGGACCTCCCACAGGTGTGCCTGCAGGAGGTCCACCGAAGCCGCGGGACCCTCCACAGGGACTCCTGCGGGAGGTCCACCGGAGCCGCGGGACCGGCGAGCAGCAGAACGCCCCCCCCGTGGCGTGCCGCCGTGCTTGGGGGCAGCGAAATGGCTAGAGCCAGCCCTGACCATTGCGATCATCAAGTCTGACCTCCTGCATAACGCAGACACAAGACTTCCCCGAATTAATTCCTATTCAGCATAGAATGTATCTTTTAGTGCAACTTCCAATTTGCAGTAAACATTGCCAGCGATGGAGAATGCCCCATACCCATTCGTCAGTTGCTCCAGTGGTTAATTACCCTCACTGTTAAATATGTGCATCTTATTCCCAGTTTGAATTTGTCTAGCTTCATCTTTCACAATGATGTGTCTGTTCGTGGTAGATCAGGAACAGAATCCAGGTGTCCCGATGGCCTGACTTGTGCTGTAGTCACCTCTGCTCCTTTCTGCGTCATTGGCCAGATTTTCAAAAGAGCTCAGCATCCCACATGATCATGCCCTTACGTGCCATAGGGTATGTCTTCACCACAGAGTTAGATTAGGTGACTGGCATAGGGGTCTGAGACCAGAGCTAGCCTAGCCCAGTTTGAGCATCCACACTGCAAAGCCATACCTAAACCACAACCATGTTGCTGCACCATACACTGGTGCTGTACTGACCAAATTGGAGCTGGGCTTGTTTGAAAACCTGGCTCAATAACAACGAATGGAAGCCTTTTGAGTTATTGAGCCCTACTTTCTGCTTAAGGTGGCAGGTTTTATACAAGTGAGCTTCTGCTGAGATGCAGATAACTGAAGCCAACCAGCAATCCAGTTAAGTGACAGAGGTGCACCCTGGTCATACACAAATATATCATTATATACGGATAAGTCCAACCTGAATTGTGAACCCCAACACCTCGTGACCTTTGGGAAAGTTCTGATCCAGAGATGGATCAAAATGTTGCATCTCATGCTTGTCATATCTTTTAATTATTTCTATTTCCTGGCTGCTCCGGTGTCAGGAACAGAGATCAAAACAAGCATTTAGGTCTGTTTGTGCTATGAGCAGGGCCGGCTTTAGGCCTATTCCACCAATTCCCCTGAATTGGCCCTCATGCCTAAGAGGGCCCCACACCCAGTGAGAATCCCTTCCCTGGCTAGAGGCGCCTTTTTAATTTTTACCTACCTGGTGGTGCTTTGGGTCTTCAGCGGCACTGTGGCAGCGGGTCCTTCGCTCGCTCCAGGTCTTCGGCGGCGGGTCCTTCAGTGCTGCCAAAGACCTAGAGCGAGTGAAGAACCTGCCGCCGAAGTGTCGCCAAAGACTCGGAGCACCGCCCGGTGAGTACAAGCCCCACGTGCTTTTTCTACATGTGTGGTTTTTTTGTTTTTTTTTTAGTCATCCCTGCCGGGCCCCCGTTGAAACTGTTTGAATTGGGCCCTGTGCTTCCTAAAGCCGGCCCTGGCTATGAGTTCTGAACCATGCTAAAGAATTAACATGTTTTAAAAGCAATGTATGTGATTTGGGATTTCACTCTTCCTTCCTTTGAGCCCTGCTAGGGAAGTGAGTTCAAATCCTAAAGAATGGCTGGGGATGGGGAGGGACCTTGAACATAGTTTAAACTGGTTTCATTATGGGGACCAAATAATGAGTGTAAAGATCAAATTCAGACCTGGTGTTAGCAGAATTTGGCCCTAAGAACACTGTGGTGCCTGCCAAGCAATTCCCTCTTCTTGGGCATGAACGGGGGGCATGGCAGGGCCTGACCCCCTTGCAAGCACCCAAGGACTTAACAAAGGATTTTTTATTGTCTTACTGGGACTGGCTGGATCAAGGGAAGGCAGTTCTGACTGCTCAGCAGGCAAGCCCTGTACCATGTTGGATCCTCAGAATCTGTGCTGCTCAAAAGGTCCTATTTCCCCATGGTTTTCTCCTGTAGAGACATCCTGTTTAAAACCAGCCAGACCACCCAGTTTTTGCCAAATGCAGAGTCACTGTCCATGAGAAAAGTGTTCACTCGCTGGAATTGCTTTGGTGCTAAGGCCCATGTGTTGGAGGGAGTGTGCTGGGAGAGAACAGGTGACCACATTAACAGGAGAAGTCTCTGTGCTTCCCAGAAGGGAGCCCAATCCCTGGGCAGGAGGGAGAAGAATGGGAGGCCGTTAAAGAGAAAGCTGCTCTTTGGGCCTCTTAGGAAGCTCCAACCTCTGGTCATTAGACTCAAATGAACAGCTCTCTTCTCCCTCCCTCCCACTCCGGTCAAGGCATTAGTAACAATACAAGCTACAAGGACTACAGCTAAAAAGAGACTAGCTACAATCTACAGTCCATCCAGGGTCATTCTCCAATCTGCGTCTGTTTGGTGGAAAGACAGGCCTGTCCCCGACCAGTCACCTCACCACTATTTTTATCCTGTTGATGAGCAACGGAACTGGATTTTGTTTGATGTGGCCCAACTGAGTGGCTTCTGCACTTGATTCCTTCTCGTGTTAAAATACGCAGCCCAGGACAGCGCCACTCACTGTCCTGACACTTGGCAAGCTCTGGCAGAGATCCCAGGGCAGGCACGGTGAAGGAGATGGGGCTGATCTGTAATCATTTGTGAATACTCTAGGTGACCTGGTTGGTGGGATAGTTACTCTATGGCTCTCTCGGGGTTACTGGAATGTTTACTGTATTCATGTGTTGGTTCAATTTAATAGCAGGACTGTTAGGAAAGTGGCAGGAAGGTAACACAATGACTCCAGATAAGCAACCTCTCAGTAAACAAGGAGGGCACAGAAGGGATAATGCTTGAGCTGTTTTCTGGGAAAATGCAAGGTATAGGCTCCAGTCAAGACTGCTTTTGCCACAGCTGGCTGCCAAAAGATCAAAGGAAAGCTAAAGAGTTTAAAAGTCCAGAGATAAGTCCAGGGATGAGGTAGCTGTCCAAGAGCTGCTTATGGAGAACAGATTGACACTGAGACAGATGCCGCTGGAGGTTCTGAAGAAGCAAAATGTACCTGGCCCACTACTATAGGGTGGTGGGGTTTAGGAGTAAGACTGTTAAGATTGGGTTGACAAAGCTGTCTGGTCACCTCTATGAAACACTGTTCTTGACCTCCCAAAGGGAAGAACTGCAGGGGCCAAATCCAGTGGGACCTGTAAGTAATCATGGCTGGTACACAGGGTTATTACAGCCCAGAGCCCAATATAAGAGTGGGAGTTTCATGGGAATCCCCCCTGAAAGAGGTGAACACACAAGACCCTTGAGGAGTGCAGTCAGAGAGACCAGAAGAGGGGCAAAAGTGCAGCCAGACCTGTGACTATGGCAGACAGCACAGAACAAAACATCCTTAGAACTTAACAGAGATCGCACTAGCCTTATCCTCGGAAGGGGAGGGGCCTGCTTGAAAACTTTCTTCCACGAAAGAACTCTGAGCTCTTTTGAAAATCTGGCTCTATTGATGCAGTGATACAACAGCCAGATGCAGTGACATCACAGCACAAATAGAGCAATGTTACAAAACGATGATGTGACATCAGCCCAGATGACATTTCAGGCACTTTGGATGCCTTGCCTCAACAATCAGGATGGCTAGAAATTTTAGCATGGGATTTGGTGCCATAATGGTGGTCACAGGCCCCATTTTTAACAGCTGAAATAAGGACCAGATGGGTTTCACTAATGCTCTAGGAAAGTCTTTCTCATCAAATTCAAGCCCCGTGTATTGTTAAATAGCTCCCTTTGAAATCTCTGACCTCTTTTAAACAGCAGCTAGCAGATAATAACTATACTTAGAATGTACACAGCCCTTTCTATGTCAACGCACCTCCCCAATTAATTCACTAATTAATTAATCGTCAGAAATCCCAGGAGGCAGGAAAGTGTCAGCTATACTTTATAGATAGGGAAACTGGGGTACAAAGAGGGGACGTGACATGACTTAGGTCACAGAGGAGATTGATGGCAAAGAAAACGGAACCCATAAACCTATATAGTGATGGGGTCCCTGTCATGCAAGGAAACTTTTTTGCCTGGTGTTTCTCTAAAGGTGAACTGCAAAGGACAAGCGAAGACTGATTTAAGCACCAATGTCTGTGCTGAATGCCCACATGAAAGAAGCAGCTGGGAGCTTTCAGCAAAAGAAATGAGGTGCAGAGTATTAAAATTATATTTTCCTTCTGTGAAATCCTCTTAGCACTTCCTGGTTCACTGAAGATATCGCAGAATGCAACAAATTCCTAAAGACTCACTGCAACTGTGATGTCACAGTGTGATGTCCACTGAGACATTATTACTGAGACAGGAAGCAGCAAGAAAATATCAAAGGCAGTGGCGAAGAATTTTCATAGGTTGATTAAACCTGTGCTGGATGGCACAGCTAGCGTGGTTAGAACTTGGACGGAGCATTTGGCATAGAAATCTTGCCTTAGCTCAGCTGTAATTTTTAGCATTTGCCTTAATGGGCCACTAATGCACGATAGGAGACAATACAGTTGGAAGAAAAATTAGCAAAACCTTTGTCTGTCTGTGGAATTTAAAAAAAAAAGACAAAAATGTCTTTTCAATTTGGACAGAAATATTTGCCATTAAAAACCCCACATCTTAAAAAATTAAAAGAACCAAAATCTTAAACAGCCATTGTGACTATAATATCTGAGCCCATGTTTCATTTACAGTGTGTTCAATAATTGCATTTAATTGGATTTATTTTTCCATGTTAGATTCCCAATGGCCTGCTTTATTTCTTTTCCCAGCTTCTTCAGTTATTTGCAAATCACTCCCTGGGATTTAATTTTAATGGTGGCTTGATTTCAATTTTTCTTTTTTTGGGGTACTTTTCGTTAATTGTATTTGCAAATTTGCCTTTAAATATAATAAGTGTAGCCCCATCCTGGCCCTGAAGAAGTTGTCTGCAGCAGAGCTTGGTTTGAAACTGTGGGGTGGTTAAGTGAAGCTGACGTGAAACTCTCACCATCCATTGCTCACTTCCTCTAAAGAAATACAGGTGTTCCCTCTGGGCACACTGAATTGCTTTCCAAAAGAAAATGGACTCCTAATAATCCTTTGCATTTGACCTTATAGTGCTCCAGCAACATGAACTAGTTAGTCCTCATGACAGCCCTGAGAATTTAGTAAGTATCAATATCTCCATCGTAGAGCTGGGGAAACTGAGGTATGGTGGGGCATAGGCAGCACTTAATTTGTAATGAAAGAGGTGCCAGGGCTCAAGAAATTTTTTTTGCATTCATAACTGATGCAGCAAGCGCAGAGATGCTGGGGCTATGAACTGCCAAGCCCAGAGGTGCCGGGCTCAGCCCTGGCAAGCCCTGGCACAAATTAAGCACTTTAGGCCAGAGTTTTCAAAGTGACTAGTGATTTTGGGTGCCTCCATTTTTGGGTGTCCAATTCGAAACACCTCACAAGGGCCTGATTTCAGAAAGGACTGAGCACACATCCTCTGAAAATCAGGCCCCTCTCAATTGGGACATCTAATAATGGAGACACGGCCATACTGATTTGACCAAAACAAGTGTGAGGCAGATCTGGGAATAATATCCAGGTCTCCTGATTCCTTGCCCTGTGTTCACGCTCGCTCCTTGTGAACTGAGTCAAATCAGAGGTGCCTCATATCTGCTTTAATGACTGCACTATGCTTCTTTTCACAGTTAGTGCCCCAACTACCCTACCATGCCAACAGCAAAAGACATTTTCACTGGGACAGATGAATCACAAAAAGTGAGGTGGTTTGTTAGGAATCAGAACTCAAAAGCTTGGATGCTTCTCTGGACATTCCATACCCTGAGATGGCAATCTGAGAGTAGCAGTTTTATAGCTTTTTCCCCTCTTACAGGATTTCAAGATGCTTCTGCTTCTGGTCAGACTGGGAGCACCAAGAGATGAACCTCTTTTTGAGTTACTGTGGCACATATGCTTCTGGTTGGAATGTATACAATAATTAGAAATGGGCCTGATGACAAACGGAACACTGGGAACATTTGGATCTGGATCCAAACACAACAGCTCAGGCTCATCTCTACAAAAGGTGGGAAGAAAAGAAGTTGAGCAAAGTCACTTGAACCTAAGGTTTGAATTCAGTCTGAGATTCTGGCAACAGTTATTTTTTGGGGGGGAGGAGGGAAGGGGCAACTGGGATGCAAAGCAAAAGGGGACATCCTTATTTTCCTGTCATTCTGCTCTGCCCACCCTCGGCTTTTAGCATTTGTTGAGATGATGGAGAATGACCCGGCTAGAGAGATACTTTGACATAAAGCATATACTGACCTGGAAAAAGGTTGGGGAGTGTGGGTAAAACTCGCTCTAAGGGGGGAAAAACAACAATAAGCAACATGCAGGAGAAAAGGAAATGCCACTTTCCACACCCAGAAAGCAGCCGTTACAAACCTGACAGCTCCCCCATCCTGCAATTGGATTGACTAAGACGGTTTCACATACAGAGCATTATGCTACCAACACATCACAGTACATGTTTCCATGGATTGGGATTGGGAGTTGAGAAGAAACCATCTCAATGGTACACAGAACTGAATAATCAATGTCCATACAGCAGGAGGAATAAAAGACCTGCAGTGATGCTATTTGTCATGGATGGGTCACATGGCCTCTTCCTGCTTCCAAATGCCACTGAGTCACCAGACCGTGAACCACCTTAGCGGCATTTCCCGCTTGGACCTAGTCTTTGGCAGAGAAGTGAATTGTTCAGGTAGGCATGCCAGGTCATCTACGTGGATTTATTGCCTCCACAGAACCTCTCTTAATGGACACCCCCACAGGGACCTGAGCACATGGTCATTCACCATGCTGCAACCTAATTGGTCACACATTCTTAAGTGCCCTCACCTCCCCATGGTGCAATATTTGGGGAAAAGTTTTCACATTCCCATCAACATCTCGTTGTTTATACAGCCTGCTGGGCTGGGGGATTTAGGTATAGATTTTGAAGATTCATCTTCGGTACATTGTTACGTCATGACACTGCTGCTGCTGGCACCATGCTTTGCACTTCAATAGCACTCTCCTTTCCAGGATCTCAAAGCACTTAAGACAGACGTTAAAGAATTGAGACTCACATACCCATTCTGAGGTTGCAGATTATCCCCACTTTACAGATTGTGCCCAGATGCATTGAGAGGGGAAATGATTTACCCACGGTCACACAATGAATCAGTGACATAGCCAGGAACAGAACTGGACCCTGCCGGACACATGTTCTGACCAGTAGACCATTCTCCCTCCATTATATTGAATGGAATTGTTCCGGCCAATTCTGATTGCTCGATGGTATGTGTCACCCAAATGGTGAATATGAGGACTGAACCAGCTAGAGGAGTTCCCAGTCCCCCCTGATGCCAGGCGTGTGGCTGGGGGCATATGAATGTGTGAACATACCGTAGATCCTGATAGAGTTGAGAAGCAGCAGCTCCTCTAGATGAGCTAATAGACACTGTGTCTGTCTGACTGAGCTGCACTAAGATCTGTGTCTGTCTGTCTGTGGGAGCTGCACTAAGATCATCGCTGATGGAAGTTGTATTTGTCAGGTTATACAGGTAGTCAACCATTATTTACTTCTAAGCTGAACTTCAGCTATTCAGAGATGGGTGCTCTTTCTAAAACACCCTGTGCTCATATAAACTGGTCTCTGAATAGCTGAAGGTTCTCCAAGCCAATCAGGATGTAGCAGGTCAGTTACATCCCAGTGAAAATGAAAGATCTCCTGCATTAACAGTCCCAGCAGAAGTGTCTGAATCCACAGCAGGAATTGGGGAGATTGTCTCTTGTTTGGAAAAAAAACAGCTAGGCTGGGTCTCTGTTTACGTAGCAACAGGGGATTCTTGTTTTGTGAAAACAGGTTATTGTGCTGACATGATTTCCATGTTATTTAGTTAGTTAAATAATAACTCAGACCCGTTTCCTTCCTGTCCTGTGGATGGCAAGAGATTGCACATTGCAAGCAGTTAGAGTGCAATAGCCTCATTATCACACTCTTTTCTATTAAATGACTAGATCTCCATTCCCTTTGCCTGCTGAGCCTTTCTACTCCACCAAAGGTGTAATAGCTGCATCTCAGCCTCACCCACTCCATTATCACCATAAGAACTCTACCTCAGCACATTATTCTCCCTGCTTTTGCAGCTCCAGATACAATGCAGGGTTTTCAGGGAGGTTGTTGGGTGAAGTGCATGGTATTAACTGTGCTATTCAGTTAAAAGGATACATCCCAAACTCCATCTGCTAGAAGAGCACCACTGATCATTTGAAACTAATGCGCGCATCAAATAAGGTACGGGCTAGCAGGTGAGGTAAGATACGCACATGTGAATGTGTGTGTGTGTGTGTGTGTGTGTGTGAACCTGTGTACGTCCATGCATAAAACTGGGGCACTGACAGATAATGGCATTTTGGAAACATGCTCTGATTCTTCTAAGAAATGTGCTCATAGCTGGAAATCTGCTGTGTCTGATTAACATGATAACCTATACCTGAAATTTCTTGGGGATTCTGTGGTGAGGACCTGCCTTCTGCTGCTTCTAACTGAAACATGCCTTGCCAGCTGCCTCTCCTTCTCCAGATCTACTCATTCAAGGGTACAAACAGGAGAGGGGACAGGACCACTGTGGTGACTGTCCCACTGTAAATCAGACCATACAACCAGCAGGAGAGCAAGGTGCTGCCAGTGCCTATGGATTCCTGCTTTATCCCCAGCAGCGGGCTAGACCTTAAGAAGGTGCAGATTATGATTTGCACCAGCTGAGGGTCTAGTCCAGGGTGTGAGGGGACAACTTCCATTTTGTTTCCATAATGCCTTGGAATGTCTTTGAAAGAATGATGTGCATGCATATATATGTGTGCAAACCTGTGTGTATGCGTGTGCTTGTGTATACTGGTGAGTATACCTGTGTGTGTATGTGTGCCTACATACCTTGATGTGTGTTCAGGTGTGGATACACATTCTGTGTATGTATGCCTGTGTGTGCCTATAGCATGGACTTAGCTATAATTATGGTCTTGCTCAGACACTTCCCCAAAGCACTCTGTTAAGTCAGGAGATGGAAGGAAAACAAAATCTTTCCTTCACAGTGTATATAGGAAAAATGTTTCTGACACTGATTCTCCATCACCAGATTCTGTGATGATACCACTTGTACCTCTCTGATCATTTTCACAGAAATCCTTTCTATCCCAGACACAGAGGAACAGGATCTGTTTTTTCCTTTTCTTGGAGTTCATCACATTCTTTGCTGTAAACTCAGTCTCCTTTTTCTCCCTCTTGGCTCTTGTTTCATTTCATGGGATAAATCCTTCTGTCTCTGAAAGGCTCCAGGAGTAAGGGGCATAAATCTCTCTGTCCATAGCAGACAATGATGCTTTCAGGACCCTTGTACCAGGTCACTCTCTATCTATTCATCTCTTTTTTTTAATGTAGCATCTCTCATTACAGTACCTAAATCTAAGGAACTCAGCACTCTCTGACTTTTTTATGGTACCTGGTATTTCCTGGAACATCTCCCTCTTTTCCCTCTCACTAGACTGTATTGTCAAATAATTTTGTGGGTCCCTTTTCCCCTCAGCCATAGGCAAAGTTACACGTATCTTAGCACTACCCTATTGAGCTATTTCTGTCCCACCAGCTGCCATTTTTCAACCACTACAGAACCTTCAGGCACCAACACTCCATCTGCCTCTCAAAAGGGATGTTGTCCTAGAGTGAGTTTATTCTCTATTAAAAATAAATAAAATATTTCTCTGTTATTTCAATCAATTTGATCCCAGAGAAGAAAATTACTCAAAAGCTGTAGCTTGAAAACCTTACATTTGTTCAAGCCTGGGCATGGGGCTGAGAATGTTCAGTGGCTGCTGTTTCAGTTGCTATGTGATCTGTAAAGGATTTTTTTAAAAAAAAGTGGGGTTGTGTTCTTTGCTTCCTTATGATGGATGCTTAATTATTTATTATTATTATTTTTTTACTTCCCCTGCCCTCTTAAGAATGGCAATTCTGGTCTCCTCATGCTTTGATTCTCATCTCTCCCACCTTAACTGAAAGTTGGGGAAGGGTTTGTAGAAGTGTTAACAAATAATTTTCACCAAGCCTCCTTCTCCTAAATTAGTCACTGAAATTATTATATAGGTGTTTACTAAACAAACAGTTACAAGGAGTTTAACAAAAAAATCTCTTCCCCTCTCAGCTGCTCTCTTGGCTCTCGTATTGTCTTTGTGTCACAATTTCTCCAGTCCTCAGAGAGTTTTCTAGCCTAGACAGGACCTGAATTTCTAATGTAAAAAAAACCCAGCAAAACAAACCAATAACCCCCCCCAAGAAGTTTTAAAAAATGCAGGCCCTCTTTATACATCATGAAAAAACCAGAAGATGGCACAAACTCAATTTATGTCCTCTCTGCAGGTTATCTTTAATGGTTTCCATGTTTTCCCTTATACGGTAGATGACATCACTAACAAGCTTATTCAGGGAATGCAGCTATCTGATTGGGCTCTGAGAACCGGGACTCCTGGGATCTATTCCCAGCTATGCCTGTGATTATGTGACCTTTGGTAAGCCCCTTCCCCAATTTGTCCCTCAGTTTTCCCTCAGGTGCTCATATGGCTCATCTATCTCCCAGCAGCTTGTGAGGTTAAAATATTCACTGTCTGTAAATGCTTTGAGATCCTCAGAAGCAAGATGTGATAGGCATGCAAAGTGCTTCTATTTTTCTGTATGAGTTCTGATCTTAGATTCTGTTTCAATTAAGCATTACAGTTCCTCTGCAGAAGGGCAGCCATGAGTGAGGGGAAAACTTATTTTGTCACATTTAGAATTTAGCCCCATGGGTTCTACCTTTAGCATTTTTAGTTGTAATAGTACTGAGAACAAAACTTGTAGCATTTGAGGTTTATGTTCCAGGCTACAGGCCTGAGATTTTTATTTGAATCCCCTGGCAGTCCCCCAAGAGTAGGGCAAAAAAGACTTTCAGAGTAGAAACTTACCTTGTTTGTGTGCCACAAGTATCCATTTAGTCAAAGATATGCTAATCTCTTATTACCATTGGAACCAGTGGTTTACATGAAGTGTTCCATGGAATGCACTTTAGTTTTGCAAAACTTCAAATTAAAATATAAAAAATCCAGTTGTCTTGTGAATGCAAAAATGCCAGCGGGTTCTCCCATCCCTGCTACATCAATTTTTTTTTTCATTTAAAAACTATTTCCCTTATCTTTTGATCAGGCTGGCTCCAGAAAGCATAAACAAACCTATCACTCAAAGTGAGACTCCCTTATAGACCTTATCTCCCACCCTGCCTAGACAGATCACAACTCTATATACCCTAATACAATTCTGTATTTCCAGAGAAAGCAAGGGCTCATTTATTTATTACCCAAGGTGCAGTATTTATATCAAGAACTAGATTTCAAATACTCCAAAGTTCGGATAGGGTGAGGTGTTGAATTCAGATCCAGGCTTGATCTATTATAGACCAGGTGGGGACCAGCTGTAAAGTTTGGATTCTGTAAGCCTTCAAGGGCTTGTGGGGTTTGGGTCTGAACCCCTCTAGTTTTGGGACCCAAGCTTGTGGCTGTTGAGGTCTATGGCAATACCTTCATCGACTTCAAAGACAACAGGATCAAAATCTGGGAGTTTGATTTCATATTTCCTTTAACCTGCTCTATATTTCCCTACATTCTAATCACCCCACTATCAGTGTAAGACCTTCATTTTCCCACACGTGGTTCTTGCAAAATGTAGCATGTCTCTTTAAATAATTCTGGTCTCTGTTTCTCATATAATCACTCTTGGCTATCTTGCATCACTTCCTTCTATTTTCACATCCATTTCTTCTCTTTTCTCTGGCTCTCCCCTCCCCAGGCTCACTGGCTACTTCTCTCCATCTTTTTCAATGTTTGACATTTTTCAGCCTCCATGGAACTTTCAGGCCCCAATATTCCATCTCTCTCTTAAAGGTGCTGTCACGCTGCTCCCTGCTTAACAATATATATTCTCGTTTTACCACATTGCAGCAAAGACATTACTCAAAGGATCAAGGGGGGCTTGAACATAACCCTTTACTCACGGTGCTTGTGTTTGCTGTTGGAGTTTGGCAGGCTAATGTTTTCCAAGTACCTGAATTCAGGGCCCCTCTTCTAAAGCACACTTACTGTAGTGTAAAGGTACAGGCTGACCTTTGTGAAAGCCGCCTCGAGTCCCCCTCCCCACTTCAATACTTACTGTAAAGGTATAGGCTGGCATTTGTGACTCCCAGCTTGTTGGCAGCCACACAGGTGTAGTTGCCATAATGTTCTTCAGTGACATTGGCCACCATCAGGAGGGACTGGCTCCCCATGCTCTTGATCTCCAGGCCATTGGCACTGTTTATCCTGAGAAGCAAAGAAAAGAGATGTACAGTGCACTAACAACAAGTAGTCCCCATCAGACAGGGCAGCCCAGAGGATTCAGGGGGCGTGGGGCAAAACAATTTTGGGGGCCCCTTCCATAAAAAAAAGTTGCAGTACTATAGAATACTATATTCTCATGGGGGCCCCTGTGGTGCCCTGGGAAAAATAAACATTTTAAAACCTTCCGTATCTCAGCACAAACACAGTTTTGAGAAAACTTCTTTTCAAATTGCCTTTACAAGGTATCACTGGTTCTCAGCATCAGGTAGTGCTAAAAGGCACTAAAGCTCATTAAAAGGGTTGGACAAATATTTTCCATCAAAACTATTTCTGGATCAAAAACTAGGGGTTTTTAAAAAGCAGAAAAAAAATCACAGACAATGTTTGCTTTCCTTCAAAATTTGTTGCATTTTTTTTAATTGAAAAGCTGAAATTTGTCTGCCAAAATCTGAACGTGATTTGGGGTTTCAGAAGTGTGTGGCCAAATATTTGCTGCTTGCTGTGTTTGATTTGTTTAAAGAAACAACACAAAAATTCTGCTTAAAAAAAATCCAAAACTTTTGAACCACCTCAGCTTGTGACCAAATGCCTGAGCCCATCCAGTCAGAGATTTTTCCAGGTTTCTGATACTCTACTGGCTTCCTTGACTCATATCCGTCTCCATAACTTTGGGTTCATTTAGGTTAGAACATAAGAACATACCAACAGAGGCCAATGCCAAGTACCCCAGAGGGCGTGAACCTAACAGATAATGATCAAGTGATCTCTCTCCTGCCATCCATCTCCACCCTCTGACAAACAGAGACTAGGGACACCATTCCTTACCCATCCTGGCTAATAGCCATTAATGGACTTAACCACCATGCATTTATCTGTTTCCTAGAGACTGGCTCTATGGGGTCCCTCACAAATGGACAGACCCCCAAATGCTCACGATACAACCCCCCATCCCCCGTCCCCTGACCACCGCCCCAGAACCTCTGCCCCCTCCTTGTCCCCTGACTGTCTCCAGGACTCCCTGCCCCTTATCCAACCACCCTGGTCCCTTGTTGAGCTGTGTGGAGAAGGAAATTCTATTTTGCAGAGGATTTCAATAGGGAGGATGGAGCCCTAGATTCTTAGCCACTCTGGCAGGTGGGTTGTTAGGAAAGCAGGTGACCTGGCAGAAAACCAGTCAGGTTTAACTGAAACCAAACCAACTCCACATAACACTTGTATTTCAACAAATGCTAAACTTCAAAGAAACACTTCACCCGAATATTTCTGACCAGCTCTAGGTCCTACGACTGGGTGGGTTGCTGTGTTTAAACTCCAAATGCTTGGTCCAATCTGCTTCATTCCACAAGCAAAGTATTTGATCTTGAGAAGTATTTTATGAGCCCCAAGGTTGAGTCATCTCTGGCAGTGATGCTTTATCACATGCAGAAAGAAAGTAAATGTCTGCAGTGGCAGGGTAAGGCACCTCAGCTGTGTTTTGGATTTGGAATATTAACAGAGAGCCCCCAGAAAGAAAGCATGATTTTGTGGTTAAGGAGCTGGTTTGGAGTTTGCACGATGTGTGCTCAATACCGGCTGTCACAGACTTTCTGTCTCACCTGAGGCAAGTCATTTTATAGCCCAGGCCTCAGTTCCCCATCTCTAAAATGGAAATAAATCTTTCTTTGTTGGTCTTGTCCATTCAGATAAGAAGTGCTGGGGGGCAGGGTGTCTGTACAGTGCCTAGCATCATGGGGCCCTGATTTTACCTGAGCTCTCTAGGTTCTGTTGCAGCATTAATAATCCCCCAAGAATGCACTCCTGCACACCAGCTGGCCCTGGATCTCAAGAGATGAAAAGGCAAGTCCAGCAACCTCCATGGCTATCTAGTCCCTATATCTTTTCATACCAAATTTCAAGGCAGAGAAATTCTATTAACACCCTCATTAAAACCTTGATTGTGATGGAAACACTGACTGGGCATTAGCTACATTGGTGCAAACCTCAACTGTGTACTCCCCAGGACTCTCTGTCCATTATCCAACTCCCCCAGGCCCTGACCGCTTACCCCCTCTCCTGGGGCCTCAGCATGCGTGTCCAGGCCAAGCAGTGGGAGCTCTGTCCCGCTGGGGCTCACAGCCCCACCCCCTTACCACACGGCTCTGAGCGGGGAGGAGCTCAGGCCCCGCCTGAGGCACGTGGCTGCAGCGCTGTCAGGGACACTCCTGGACGCGTGCTGAGGTGCTGGGGGGATGGCAGGGGTGGGGGGGAGCCTCCGCCCTTCTTGTGGGGGCCCCTGTGGGGCCCGGGGCAAATTGCCCCACTTCCCTCCCCCCCCAGGCGGCCCTGCCATCAGAAGGAAGGAGGGATGGCAAGAGCAGGGGAGAAAGACACATTGAAGATAGGTAGGTAGATACAGGTGGTGAAAGGCAGGAAGATAAGAGAGAAGGGAAAGAAGAAATGGGTTGGAGAAGTGGGCAGTGAGAGCATGAAAGAAAGAATGAAAGCAGTGGAGGAAGGGAGGGGGTAAACTGACAGAAAGAAAAGAGAGGATGATTAAAATGATGGTGAAGGTAGAATGACAGCAGTGGGGAGGGGAAGGAAAGGAGGAGAAAAGAATGAGTCAAAAGAAGAGATGCTACACCCAGCTGACATCCTTGGGTGCAAACATTACATTTATTATGTGCTTCCCTGGAATAAAGGGGAGGGGCGCTGCCAATGATCAAAGCTAATTTCAAGCAGGAGTTTATTCGACAGATGAAAGGTTTTTTTAGAACGTTAGCTGGCATGTTCTAATGAACATGTTTTAAAATGCCAGTGTAGACAAGGCAAGCTGAAATTTAGCATGTGCTAAGTGGTTGAGTTGAAACCCAGTATAGTGAAACTCCTCTTTTAACAAATGCTCAGGTGTAAAGGGTGACCCAAGGCAGAGGGAATATTTGGGTGTCATTCCCCTGGCTGTTATTTATTTTCTCTTTTCCATGCTGACAGACAGCTGTAGTGGCTCAGGGCCGGGAAAGCTAGATCCAACCAATGGACCAAATTCGGTGATGAATCCTGGTCACATGCCACCAGAGGCACATTGCACATGCGCTAAGAAGGAGGTCATACATGCAGAGAATGTTACATATAAACAACCTCTTCCCTCAGAGTTCAGGGATCCAAGTCCTAATGACCTTGGTTGGAATTTGGCCACAGCACCAGAACTAATACACTCTACTCTTGTGCAAAGGTCATGAGATCTTTAATGAACATAGATGGTCAGTAGATTATCAGAAAGATGGCACCTGTGGTGCCTTAATCCCACACCAGCATGCTGGTGCAGTGTTGACGCAAAGGCAAGAATACCATCTACTGAATCACCCACAGCACTTCTTTCAGCACACACAGTTTACAAGCAGGGTTTTACTCAAGTCCTGACCAGGCCTGCCCTGCTTACCTTGTATGAAGGAATGAGATAAGAGAGGATCTTGAGCTTATATAGCTTGTGGAGGATTTTTTCTATGGCATTAGGGGGCTTAGTGGGGAATCCACTGAACATCTGAAGGAGGTAGAATAAGGAAGAAGATAGACAATATGTTTACCTGGTATCATCTCTGTACCACTCAAAATCAGGCGTGGGCACTGCCGATGCCTCACACTTGAGTAAGGCTTGCCGTCCTGTGGCAGCTTCATTGCTCTTCGATTCAGTGATAGTGGGAGGGTCTGCAAAAAAGAAGCACATTCTCATTTCCCAATCTTTCAGGTGCAGAGAAGGAATGAATTTATTTTGGGGCTGGCTGGGCAAACAGAGGTCTTTTGGTGGGTGGAGACCCAGAGATACCATTTATGTCAAAACAGATGCACAATCTCTTTCCTGACATGTTCATGCAGGGATTTAAGGATATTATATGATGTCTGGTAATGCAACACATATTGATAAGTACTTGTAAATGGGAACTTGCTATGCAGGGCTGTGGGGCTCACATAAGTAATTTAACTGGTGGGAAAAAGGACCCCACAAGGGAGATTTTTTAAAAAATATCCTGCTTGTATTTTTCTGCTTCAGCAGTATATCTCTCTGCATGTGCAGTGAGACAAACCATTTCCAGTCCATTGGACCCAGCGCATGAGATGAGTCATGAAATGAACAAATATTTTTCTATGGCCCTGAAAGCTATGCTGCTAGGCTAGCTGCAGCTCTAAATGTTCCGTACTCCTGTTCTTTGCCAAAGAGCCAAATCCCTCACTTTCAGCATTCTTCATATTAGCCACGCTCTGCGGCTCTTTAAGAAAAACATTCCAGGCAGGTTGACAGCCCATTCTTTTGGCTCTAATCCTGATTTGCCATGTTTCCAACTGAGGCAGAACTAGCCAACCAATCCTGATCACTGAACAAAGAGCAGGCCCCTCACTAAGACGTAATCATGAGAAAAGATGCAGAGACCTAAGTAGGTCCTGAATAGGTCCCTATATTATTATTATATTATACTTCACAAACAATTGCCCTGTATTTGTTAAATGCATCGGGAGTGGAATCATGAGAGTGGGTTCTGTTCTGGGTTCTGCTCCCAGCTAGTTCCTTCCCTGTGATGCAGTTTTCATATCTGTAAAATGGAGATAATTACAATGACCCACCTCAGAGGGGGCATCATTACGTGAGGCATAATTCATTAATATTTGTGAAGTGCTTTGAGATCTGCAGTTGGAAGTGGTTAGTGAAGAGCAACATAAAGGATTACTGTACTTCACTGAACACGTGTCCACCTTTAAAAGCACTTAAGTGTTGCACAAAAACTAATGTAATGGCTCAGGTGCTAAAAGCCAGCACCAGAACTCTCCTACCATCACTGTTGGCATATCCTGGGGTCAATGGGCAAAGAGAAAAGACAAGAAGTAAATTTAGAAAACAGCCACAAGAGAGGGATAATAGGGCACCATTATAGCGAGTTCTGTAATGTACTGCCTTCCTGGACACCCAGGAGTGAGCAATGCCATCCTCTGGCGGCTGGGTCCACAGAGAGGCTATAGTATCTTCTCCTAGTACCAGCCCTCTTTTAGCTTACATGAAAGAGGGCAGTGCTTTTGGAGTTGCAGGACAAGGATTCCAAGCCCGGCTCCCCAAGTGAGTGTGTAATTTATAGACTAAATTATGGCTATCTGCTCCATAGCACATGGATTTGTCACAGCTCCCCAGCCAGTCCTATCGCTAAGAAAGCCTTGCTTCTGCCAGCATGATGCAGATTGAACTCTGGGACGGAAATACAGACAACTCAGCAGATCTCAGTTGCTCTCCTGAAACCCAGGACAGAAGGTCATCCTGCCAGTACTTCAGACTTGGATTATTAGGTATTATTAGTGCAAATAGCACTTGCCTAAAAATAGCAACTTTCCAAGAAATATAACCCCCAAGAAGAAAGTTCTCATCAGCCTGCACGGCAATTCTCCCCCCAGGATTGGAAGCAGATACTAAACATTGCACCAATCCCATGCAACTCCCACTAATATCAATAGCAGGTCTTTCTATCTTTTAAGGAGCTCAGCACTGTTGTGTTTGAGCATGGTATTGTGTGCGCAGTGGATCCATATCGTGGACTGGGGAAGAGAATTTTGTCCTGATTCATATTGACTAGAAATTGCCGGCTGGTTCAGGTAAATTCATGATGGGCCTCAGTGGCAAAAGTAGGATCCATATCTAATCTTCCCATAAGTTTGAGGTGTTTGCATCCTGGGTTTTGGTTTGGCCCCTTTATACAGCCAGATCCAGATTCAAGGTTTGGAGGCAGTTAGATTCAGGGATTTTGATTCAGGCCCATCCCTAAATAAAATAAGAACTGACCTGAAACATCAACCAAAATGGGAGATAAACAAGAGCATTTTTTGAGGTTCAAAGGTTGTTTTTTCCTTTTGGTTATGGTTTGAATTGCCCTTGCTCCCTGCACTTTCAGGTTCTGTAGGGGTATACAAGAGTCAGCATCCTGTGAGGAGGATTCTTCCCATGGCATCTCCAACCTCAAATGAAATCGAAATCTCTACAAGAAAAGTCTCTTCTTGGGAGATTTCTGGCCTGACCTGAAGACTCAAGACTTGTGGATAAGAATCCATGCTTTTGGATAATTATCCAAATAACTCCTGGAGGCTTTTGGAGGTTTGGCCATCACTTAAGAGGAGGTTCTCATAAGAGTTCTCTTTCTAAAACTGACAGCTCTCTTGATGTTGTTGGGGCTGCTTGTGCTTATGATAATGTTATGAAGCCCCGAAGCTTTGATCTGGGGAACAAACTACAACCCCTGCTGCTTTGATCTCTCACACAATAGAACTTAAATATTTTCTGCACACATGAAGAGTGCGTCTTTAGGTGGTAATCTCATTATGATTGATGCTATTTAATAGAAAACGGCACTTCATTTTAGAAACCAGAGGTGGGGATGGCAAGCCAGGACAATAAGAGAAGATAAGACCCATAATGTCACATGCATTTACATGCAGATATGGGCACTCAGAGAAAATGATTATAAAATATCACCTATACTTATGGTGATGCCTTTCCAATACTTTGTCCCCGACACTCTCCCTTCCTGCCTCCCCCAGCCCATTCTGTTCAGGCCACACATTTAGTCCAGTCCTACTACTCTGTGTTTATGAAGACTGTGGTGAATCAGAAAAGGTACTTCCTGGATATAAATTCAGGCTGGCTTGGGAAAGTTCATTTTGCAGATAATTAAGGAATTCTAGCCTGTATAGGAAGGGATTCTATTCTCACCACTTAGCAGGGATGTCAATATAATTTTTGCGTTAGCTGGGATACTTAGGGACCCTTGGCTGGCCTGGCTGAGGAAGCCATACTCTGATTACGAGGCTGACACATACTGATTTAACTATTTGGCCCAGTCATGCCAGAACTGTAAGCTCCTTGGGGCAGGGGCTGTCATTTTGTTCTGTTTATACAGTGCTAATCACAAAGGGCCCTTGGTCCATGACTGCAGCTCCAAGGTACCACTATAACAACAACAACAACAACAGAATGATGTGTGGGTATGTTTTGTTTGGCCTGGTCTCAGTTAGGCTGAGGTAAACTGCCTTGCATCAACCTAGCTGTGCATGTTTCTACATTCAAATTTGTCTCCAGCCAAGGTATGCGCCTCATTACAGTGATGGAGTGACCCCACCTTCCCATAAGGTGCAGAGCCATTGTTGACATACTGTGGTCAACACAATACTAGTGTAGACACTGCATGACTTATGTGGACTGTACCAGTCCTCCAGGAACTGTCCCACAATGCCTGACACTGACTGCTCCGGTCTCAGTTGTGAACTCTGTGGTCACAGAGACTGGTAGCCACCCCTCCTCTAAAAACCCTGCATATTTTTGAAATGCCCTTTCCTGACTGCCTAGCTTAGTGAGCACACCTAACAGCTCTCCCTTGTTGTGTGCAACCACCCAATCGACCACCTTGATTTTCAACACGTCTTGGAGCACTGGAGAAGTTCCAGAAGACTGTATGAAAGCTAATATTATGCAGTTTTTAAAAAAGGTAAACTGGATGACCTGAGTAATTATAGGCTTGTCATCCTCACATTGATTCCAGGCAAGATAATGGAATGATTGATATGGGACTCGATTAATAAAGAACTTAAAGGAGAGTAATGTAATTAATGCAAATCAACATGGATTTATGTAAAATAAATCCTGTCAAACTAACTTGAAATTTTTTTGGTTGAGATTACAAATTTGGTTAATAAAGGTGACAGTGTTGACATAATACACAGACTTCAGTAACACATTTCACTTTCTATCACACATTTTGATTACAAAATTAGAATATAACATTAACATGGCACACATTAAATAGACTAAAACCTGGCTAACTGCTAGGTCTCTAAATGTAACAGTAAATAAGGAATGGGTCTGTTTTGAGTGGGGTCCCGCAGGGATCAATTCTTGGCCCTACGCTATTTCACATTTTTATCAAAGACCTGGCAAGAAACAAAATCATCACCAATAAAGTTTGCAGTTGACACAAAAATTCGAGGAATGCTAAATAACAAAGAGAACAGGTTACGATTCAGAGTGATCTGGATTGCTTGGTAAAATGTATGCATGCAAATATATGCATGCAATATGTGATTTAATATGGCTAAATGTAAATGTATATATCTAGGAACAAAGAATGTAGGTCATGATGGGGGACTCCGTCTTGGGCGGCCATAAGTCTGAAAAAGATTTAGGGGTAGTGGTCGATAATCAGCTGAATATGATGCTGTGACCAAAAGAGCTTATGCAATCCTTGGATGCATAAACAGGGGAGTCTTGATTAGGAATAGAGGTTACTTTACCTCTGCATTTGGCAGTGGTGTGACTGCTACTGGAATACCATGTCCAGTTCTGCTGACCACAGTTCAAGAAGGATATTGATAAATTGGAGAGGGTTCAGTGAAGAGGCATGAGCATGAATATGGATTAGAAAACATCCCATATAGTGATAGATGCAAGGAGTTCAACCTATTTAGCTTAACAAAGAGATTGTTAAGATGTGTCTTGATTACAGTACCTACATGGAGAACAAATACTTAATAATGGGGCCTTCAATCTAGCAGAGATGGGTATAATATGATCCAATGGCTGAAAGTAGAAGCTAGACAGGACTGAATTCAGACTGGAAATAAGATGTACATTTTTAATGGTGAGAGTAATTAGCCATTGGAACAATTTACCAACGGTTGTGGTGGATTCGCCAATTTTTAAATCAAGGCTCTGTGAATTATTCTGGAGAAGTTCTATGGTCTGTGTTATGCAGGAAGTCAGACTAGATGATCACAATGATCCCTTCTGGCCTTAGAATCTATGCCAGCTATAGGCTCCAAATGCACTCCTACCTAAGGTAGACAGAAGGTATTGGATTCTTGGGGCTGTGGGGAGAAAAGGCTGTCCAGACATGGCTACAGAACAGTTGTAGAAACATGGACATCTATGAGCTAAATGCACATGGGATGCAGGAGAAGGAGATACAACAGGGACCAGCAGTGCCACATAAAAGCAAAGAACAGCAGCAGTGCCACGTAAAAGCAAAGGAACTGCACCAGGCATACCAGATGGCCAGAGAGGCCAACAGATTATCTGGTGCTGATCCATAGACTTCCCACTTTACAATGAGCTGAATGTCATACTTGGCAGACACCCCACCAGCACTCCACAGAGCACTCTGTATAACTTGGTAGAATCTGAGAGACAGACCTCTGCTGTGAACAGGAAGAGAATGGGGCGTGTGTGATGGGGGAGATGCCAGCTATGCTGTGAGTTGGGATCTGTTTGAGACTATGCCGCAGTCTACTCTGTCCTGGCAGCTGAGCATACGTGAGCATGATGCAAGGGAAGGAACTGTGGGTAAGTGTGTGAATCCGTTTTCCATTACAATGTTTAAATGTACAGATGGTGTCTGATTCCAACATAGCAGGACACAGGTACTGACTCTTCTTTAATTTACTTATACTAGAAGAGGTAGCGGTACAGCTAAGACAGGTAGCACCATAATCTGCTTTTCATTCCCCTATAGGCCTTGGCAGAGGGGTTTATACATAGCGATGTCCCTTGAATCCTCCTGAGAGGTCTTAATGAAACTTCCATGGAGGTACTCCACCATCCTCTCCTGAAGGTTTCTGGGGATTGCATATTTCTTCCTCCATGGTAGGATACTTTCCCATGCCTGGCCGCGATGACTTTGGCAGGCAGCATTACAGTAAACAGGCTAGTGGCATATAGGCACGGGTGGCATCAGGATGCCTGCAGCAGCTCTGTGTGCTCTCTGTGCCTTTGTTACCCACAAGAATGAGATACCAGCTAAAATCACCACTGTCTGTGGAAAATAGAGTGAGTGCTCCGTGGCACTGCCCTGCACTCAGACTCATGGAAATAGGTCAAAATTGTATTGTTTCATGCAACCAAACCATTCCCTCCTCATTTCACCCTGCCATGGGCCATACTTACCATGGCTGGGGCTGCAGAGTAGTGCTGTGCACAGGTGCTTCAAGACTGAAGTGTCAATAAACATTTCTTGTTTAAAACTTTAGGGGAGCAAGGGAAGGGAATTCTGAAACTTAACTTTCATTTTCCATTGTGACTACACTGACAATGGCACCTCTGTGTATCTCCTGTGAAGCTGTTGCCAATGCAGCCTTGAGCGGTCCCCCCTCCATGCCCACGGAATGTTGGACCAAGATAAGGAGGAGAAAAAAGAGGACTTGGGATGACAACTTCAGGGAGATCCTTCAAGCCAGTGCTGCATCAGACAGAGGTCCTGGAGGATGAATATTGCAGACAGTATGGAGAGGGAAAGAGTGGACAGGAGAAAGACCCAGGAATTGGAGAGGGAGATGCACCAGGACATAATGGGGCTTCTCCAGCAGCAAACACAGATGCTGCACTCTCCTTTTGACCTAGAAGTTCAACAATCATGGGCTCGTCTCCCTTTGCAGTCAATAAAGAACTCCATTTTAGTACCTCATTGTACCCCCTCCACCCCAACATTCCACGTGGCATCAGAAGCCACATCCCTACCCCTAACACTTCACACAGGGGGACAGTTAGCACAGCCACAGCTTCATATAGATTAATCTGAGAGAGCCATGGCTGCTGTATGTTTGGCAGAATTGGACTGAAATGGATGTGAACGTTCTTTCCCCTTGTTACGTTCTGTTAATTTATTTCAGAAGTTTTTATTGAATGTCTTTTTAACCACACATTGCTTTTTTGCACTGGTTCTGGTATGTGAAGGGCCATAATGCATTTAATGTGGACGTAAAATCTTAACTACAGTTTCCGTTAAGAACTTTTCATATAGACCCAGAGTCCACAGATTGGCCTGGAGCATGAGGGCTAGCTAACAAACAACAATACATGGCTATTTTCTGTTCCTTCAGATGGGGGCTCATCCAGAATGCACGTTTGTGAACTGACTAGGAGCTGAGACTGACATCCACAGAGAGGTGAGTATGTTTAATTTACCACCTCATTAGGATAGGGATAGAAGTCTCTCATCCCCTTCAAACACATCTTCTTCCCACTTTTTAAAATGTAAGTGAGAAGGAACCTAGACATATGTAGTCCAAGCATAGGGTTGAATGAGGGTACCAATTGGGAGAAGAGGGCCGGGAAGAGGGTTATGTACTGTTTAAACTAAGGGGTGTGTTATGGAGGACTTGGACAAAGAGGGCCGGCTCCAGGCACCAGCGCAGCAAGCAGGTGGTTGGGGTGGCCAACAGAAAGGGGCGGCACTTCTGGCTCTTCGGTGGCAATTTGGCAGCGGGTCTCTCAGGACCTGCCGCCGAATTGCTGCTGAATGAAGCGGCGGTGGTAGAGCTGCCGCCAAAGTGCTGCCGATCACGGCTTTTATTTTTCTTTTTTTTGTCGTTTGGGGTGGCAAAAATGCTGGAGCCAGCCCTGTGGACTAACCACCAGCAAGTGATTGGCCTTGAGTTAAGCCCAGAACTGGCTGGGTATGCGGGCGATAGGCAGTCTGAACTGGTGGTCCCACTTCCTCATTGCATGTAACATTGCAAGTCCTGATGCAGCCCCCCCATCAGGCATGTGACGTATATGCCTCAGATGGTACAAGTCTCCAAACAGGGCCGGCAATTGTGTGTAACTTGAGACCGCAGTGTTCCAGGAGAGCGCGGGGGGAGACATACATCCCCATCAAGGCTGACAGCCACGGCGACTGAGATCACGGTGTTAAGGGGGAGACGTACATTCCCAATATGGTCAGCAGTCAGGGTGATTAAAAGCCATGGAATCGGGCAGTGAAGGTTAAATCAGTAATTATGGGCAATGCCATCTCAGGTGACAAGATCTGGATGCTATTCTGCCAAATTATGTGGGGAGTGTCCATCCTGACATTCTTGATGGTGTTAATACTTTACCGGCAACTCCGAAGTAAGTTGAAAATGTTAAAATTGTTATATTTGATCTGGCGGGTTAGGGAACCCTAGGGTCAAGAGGAGGGACTGAAGGGCCATAATGCATTTAGTGTGGATGTAAAAACTTAACCACGGTTTTTGTTAAGAACTTTTCATATAGGCCCAGAGTCCACAGCTTGGCCTGGGGCATGAGGGCTAGCTAACAAAGAACAACACATGGCTAAGGGAAAGCTGGGGTAGACAGACAACCTTGTGTGTTTCAAGTTGATGAGTGGAGTCACCCGATGGTGAGTTGTAATTGAGTGTCCTTATCACAAGTTATAGACACACGAAGTGCTGAGAAGGGCCTCAAAGTTAACTTCCTGGTACAGATGCCAGAACAGAGCTCGGGGAGAGGCCTAACATTACTGATGCAAGTAATGACACCCTCCCCTCATAGATGTATGCCACTCCCAGTTCACAAAAATGCAAGGGTAAAACTATAAAAAGACCGTTACTCACCTTTGTAACTGTTGTTCTTCGAGATGTGTTGCTCATATCCATTCCAGTCAGGTGTGTGCGCGCCGCGTGCATGTTTGTCGGAGAAACTTTTACCCTAGCAACACTCGGCGGGTCGGCTGGGCACCCCCTGGCGTGGTGCCGCTATGGCGCTGAATATATACCCCAGCCGACCCGGCCACCCTTCAGTTCCTTCTTGCCGGCTACTCCTACAGTGGGGAAGGAGGGAGGGTATGGAATGGATATGAGCAACACATCTCGAAGAACAACAGTTACAAAGGTGAGTAACCGTCTTTTCTTCTTAGAGTGATTGCTCATATCCATTCCAGTAAGGTGATTCCCAAGCCTTACCTAGGCGGAGGGGACGGAGTGAGATGTGGCAGTATGCAGAACCGCTGCACCAAAGGCTGCATCATCTCTAGATTGCTGGACCAGCGCATAGTGCGAGGTGAAGGTGTGGACCGATGACCAGGTCGCAGCACGGCATATCTCCTGGATGGGCACGTGTGCCAGGAAGGCAGCTTGAGCCCTGGTAGAATGCGCCGTGAGGTGGCCAGAGGGGACATGAGCCAGGTCATAGCACGTGCGGATGCATGCTGTCACCCAGGAGGAAATGCTCTGGGAGGAGACTGGCAGACCCTTCATCCATTCCGCGACCGCCACGAACAGCTGGGAAGACTTCCGGAAGGGCTTCGTCCTTTCAATATAGAAAGCGAGCGCTCTATGCACATCCAAGGAGTGTAGCTGCTGCTCCCGTCGAGAAGAGTGGGGCTTCGGAAAGAAAACCGGGAGGAAGATGTCCTGGTTGGTATGGAAAGCAGACACTACCTTAGGGAGGAACGCCGGATGAGGTCACAGTTGCACCTTGTCCTTATGAAAGATAGTGCATGGCGGGTCCACAGTGAGAGCTCTCAGCTCAGAGACCTGCCTGGCCGAGGTAATGGCCACCAGGAAGACTGTCTTCCACGACAGGTACAGAAGCGAGCAAGTCGCTAGTGGCTCAAAGGGCGGTTGCATCAGTCTGTTCAGGACCAAATTGAGATCCCAGGTAGGGGCAGGGTGACACACGGGGGGATAGAGGAGCTCTAGGCCCTTAGTGAACCGAGAGACCACTGGGTGGGAGAACACGGAGTGACCACCCTCGCCTTGATGGAAAGTGGATACAGCTGCTAAGTGCACCTTCAGAGAGGATCTTGCCAGGCCCTGCTTCTTAAGGTACCAGAGGTAGTCTAGGACCGTGGGAATCGAGGCCACCGAGGGAGTAACGTCCTGTGTTGTGCACCAGCAAGAGAAGCGTTTCCACTTGGCCAAATACGTAGAGCGGGTGGAAGGCTTCCTGCCACTGAGGAGAATATGCTATACCGGAGCGGAACAGCGTAACTCCACTGTGTTTAGCCATGCAGGAGCCACGCCGTGAGATGGAGGGCTCGCAGGTCTGGGTGGCGAAGCCTGCCGTGGTCTTGCGTGATCAGGTCTGGAAGGAGAGGGAGGGGAACTGGAGTGGCCATGCACAGATCTAGCAGGGTGGTGTACCAGTGCTGTCTGGGCCACGCAGGCGCAATCAGGATTAGATGCGCTTTGTCCCTGCGGAGCTTCAACAGGACCTTGTGCACCAGAGGAAATGGAGGGAAGGCATATAGCAGGTGGTGCCCCCATGGCAGGAGGAATGTGTCTGTGATCGACCCCAGAGAGAGACCCTGAAAGGAGCAGAACTCCTGGCACTTCCTGTTCGAGCGGGAGGCGAACAGATCTACGAGGGGAAATCCCCACCTCTGGAAGATTGAATGGATGATGTCTGGCCTTATTGACCATTCGTGCCAGAGGAAGGACCGGCTCAGCCGATCCGCCAGGGCGTTCCGGACCCCCGGGAGAAAGGACACCACTAGGTCCACTTGGTGGGCTATACAGAAGTCCCAGAGTCGAATGGTCTCTTGACACAGGGGAGACGAACGGGTCCCTCCCTGTTTGTCGACATAGTACATGGCTGTTGTGTTGTCCGTGAATACAAATACACAATGGCCATGAAGATGTTGCTGGAACGCCTGGCACGCGAGGCGGACTGTCCTCAACTCCCGGCCGTTTATGTGGAGCGTCAGCTCCTGGGATGACCAAAGGCCCTGGGTACGAAGGCGACCTAGATGGGCCCCCCAACCGAGGGATGACGCATCCGTCGTCAAGGTCAGCGACGGCGGCTGAGGATGGAACGGTATGCCTGCGCATACCAGGGATGGATTCAGCCACCAGTCGAGGGAGCGGAGGGGGCTCGGAGGAACAGTGAGCAGGACGTCTATAGGGTCCCTGCCCGGGCGGAAGACCGAATGGAGCCACGTTTGAAAGCGTCGCATGCGGAGCCTGGCGTACTTGGTCACATAAGTACATGTGGCCATATGCCCCAGTAGGCCGAGGCAGGTGCGAGCCGAGGTGATTGGGGAGGCCTGCAGACCCCGGATGATCGAGACGATCGTCTGGAAGCAGGGCTGGGGCAAGTAGGCCCTGGCTTGAGTGGAGTCCAGGGTTGCTCCTATGAAGTCCAGCCTTTGTGTAGGGACCAGTGTGGATTTCTCGGTGTTGAGGAGTAGGCCCAACCTGGGAGAATAGGTCCGCATTATGCTGACGTGCTGTTGGACCTGAGTCTGAGAGGTCCCCTTGATGAGCCAGTCGTCCAGATATGGGAACACATGTATCTGCTGCCTGCGGAGGTGGGGGTTGGCGACGACGGCCATGCACTTCGTGAACACCCTCGGGCTGTGGAGAGGCTGAGGAGGAAGGACTGTGAACTGGAAGTGCTGGTGTGTTGATCATAAAGCGAAGATACTTCCTGTGTGGTGGGAAAGATGGCAATATGGAAAGTACGTCGTCCTTCATGTCGAGGGTGGCATACCAGTCTCCAGGATCCAAGGACGGGATAAATAGTTCCCCAGGGAGACATGCAGAATTTCAACTTGAGCATCCATTTGTTGAGCCCCTCGCAGGTCTAGAATAGGTCTGAGCCTCCCTTGACTTGGGAATCAGAAAATAGCGGGGTAAAACCCTTCCCCCTCTCGTCTACTCGTACCTCCTCTATGGCTCCTGCGGTGAGGAGAGACTGCACCTCTTGTAAGAGGACTTGCTCGTGAGAGGGGTCCCTGAAGAGGGACCGGGATGGGGGGCGGGAAGGCGGGGGTGAAGCAAATTGGAGGTGGTAACCTTGCTTCACCGTGCGTAGAACCCAAAGGTCTGAAGTCAGTTGGGACCACGCCGGGAGGAAGTAGGAGAGACGGTTGGAGAAGGACGGGAAAGGATCCTGCCTTGAGACTGGTACGCCGTCCCCGGGAGCACCTTCAAAAGTTGGCCTTAGGCTCTGGTGGTGCCTTCGAGGGCCCTTGGTTCTGGCTCCCTTGGGGGCCGGATTGGCACCTGTGGCCACCCCGCCCACGCCTCCTACTGAGGTCCTGTCTGTTCCGAGGCGGAAAGTATGGGTGGCGAGGTTGGGGTCTGAAGGGTCTATGTTGGGTCATGGGGGTATGCATGCCCAACGATCGCATGATGACCCTATTGTCCTTCAGGCTCTGCAACCTGGGATTAGTCTTATCCGAGAACAAACCCTTGCCCTCAAAGGGTAAGTCCTGGATAGTGTACTGAAGCTCGGGAGGCAGGTTAGAGACCTGGAGCCAGGAGATACGCCTCATGGTGATGCCAGAGGCCAAAGTTCTGGCTGCCGAGTCAGCCGCATCCAGGGAGGCCTGGAGCGAGGTCCTGGCCACTTTTTTGCCTTCCTCCAGGAAAGCGGTAAATTCCTGGCGTGAGTCCGGGGGTAGCAGTTCGGTGAATCTACCCACCTCTGCCCAGGTGTTATAGTTATACCGGCTCAGTAAAGCCTGCTGGTTGGCCACTCGGAGCTGAAGGGCCCCCGCTGAGTACACTTTAAGGCCTAGGAGGTCCATCCGCCTAGCCTCCTTGGACTTTGGGGCGGGCGCCTGTTGGCCATGGTGCTCCCTCTCATTGACCGACTGGACAACCAAAGAGGAAGGGGGAGGATGCACATACAAGTACTCATACCCCCAAGAGGGTACAATGTATTTTCTCTCAACTCCCTTTGCCGTCGGTGGAATGGAGGCTGGAGACTGCCAGAAAGTGTCAGCAGTGGCCTGGATAGTTTTAATAAATGGCAATGCCACCCGGGTGGGGGCATCCGCGGTCAGGATGCTCACTACAGGGTCCTCAACTTCCGGGACTTCCTCCACTGGGAGGTTGATATTGAGAACCACCCTGCGAAGGAGGTCCTGATGTGCCCTGAGGTATATTGGTGGAGGCCCTGAAGAGGAGGTCCCCGCCACAGCCTCGTCCAGGGAGGAGGAGGATGATACCCCGGGAATGAGAGGGTCCTGGATAGCCTCTTGCTCCTGGGGTGGTTCCTGCTCCAGCTGTCCCGGGGAGTCCAGGGGATGGGTCGCGTGCTCTTCCGACTCAGCTGCGGGGGGGTGGGAAATGGTGGCCTCTGGTGCCCGATGTTCTGAGGCAACAGAGTGGTCTGGACGAGGGGAGCACCCTGGGCTTGATGGTACGCCCAGGGTGTCCAAAAGGACCACTGTTGAGGCCCTATGTCCTGAGGACGTGTGTCCTGAAAACCCCCCGTGGGCACCTCCGTATCACGGTCCCGGTCGTAATAGCTGTCCACCTGGGAGGATACGGACGACTGACTGGATGGCCATGGAGGAGCAGAAAACCCTGGAGCTGAAGTCCCAACGGATCTTGCACCCCGGGACCATGGGGACCGGTGCCGGTACGCAGAGCGGTACTGAGAGCGAGACCGGGACCTGCGACAGGGCCGGTGCCGGGAGGTTGACCGGGATCTTGAATTTCTGCAGCGAGATCTGCTCCGGGAGGAACGGTGCCTGGGTTGGTGCTGGGAGCTGGAGTGGTACCGTGAGTAGCGGGATGAGGAGTGAGAGATCGACCGGCGCTGTGAGTCTGATCGGTGCCGTGAGACTGATCGGAGCCGCGAGCTCGACCGGTGCCGTGGAGAGGAGCGGTGCTGGGACTGGGAGAGGTGTCAAGAGCGGGAGTGATGTCTCGACCTGGAGCGTCTGCGGGATCGTGACCTCGAGCAGTGCCGGTCCGCTATGCTGACAGACGACGGTCTAGTCAGGGTCGGCTTACCCATGGAAGGTGGTACCCGCACCGGCGGTGCCGGGGGTAGGGGTGGTGCCGAATCGGTCATGGCGATCAAGTCTTCCGCCGCAGAGAACGTCTCCAGAGTAGATGGCAAAGTGAGTTCTACCACAGCAGGTGCTGGGAAGCTGCCAGGCGCCGGACTCGACGGCCCTCGCAGGGCTGGAGTCGACGGTGCCGGTTTAGGCGGTGCCGCGGCAGGTGTTGATGCCGGGCGGTCCGACCTAGGCGCAGTCTCTGGCTGTGACGCGGGTGTTGTCGAGCCCGTCTGAGCCTTGCCATCTTCGACCTCGGGGAGAGGGAGCGGTGCGGAGTCGATTTCGGTGCCGGCTGTGGCCGGTGCCGGGAGTCCTTAGGCGTACCGGCGGTACCCGGTGCCGTAGGGGTGCCTTTGCTCACCAGCTGGCTCGAGCTCAATGCTGAAGGCGAAGGCATCAGTGCCGCTTCCAAGAGGAGCTGCTCTAACCTAATGTCCCGCTCCTTCTTAGTTCTAGGCTTAAAAGCTTTGGAAATTGAGCACTTAGAAGATAAGTGCGATTCCCCGAGGCACTTCAAACAGGAAGATCGTGGGGATCTCCTGTCGGCATCGGCCTGTGACAGGCTGAGCATTGCTTGAAACCCGGTGAGCCAGGCATGAGCTCCGGTGCCGGGTGCGGGGAAGGGGCTACCCCCCAGAACCCGCTAACAACTACTAACTATCAACTATACTATGAATTACAACTAAATCAAACTAACTATGTATATATAAGAACAATCAACTACAACTATGGATATAACAACGAGAAGAAGAACTACAAGTAGCTAGGGAAGGTGGAGGTCAGCTAAGCCGCACTCCACTGTTCCAACGACCGACACGGGTGGTAAGAAGGAACTGAAGGGTGGCCGGTTCGGCTGGGGTATATATTCGGCGCCATAGCGGCGCCACTCCAGGGGGCGCCCAGCCGACCCGCCGAGTGTTGCTAGGGTAAAAGTTTCTCCGACGAATGTGCACGCGGCGCGCACACACACCTGACTGGAATGGATATGAGCAATCACTCGAAGAAGAACAATTGTTATTGTTAAATACTATTTGCTGCTTTTTTGCTTTAAATCTCCAGGAACGTACCTGTTGGTCAACCAGGAGAGCTGCTACCTCATTCTCCTGGACCCCAAAATTAGGATTTAACCTACATATTTTAACAGAAACAGTTTAAGGGTAATTACCTGTGTGTTAACAATATGTTAATTTGAGCCATGGGTGGAGCCTGTATGTAAACTTTTACACCATTGGCTTATTGTGCTTATCTTGTCTTGCTGCTAGAACCTATCCAGGGGCTTGGGAACTCCCTCCCTGTCACTTCTCTCTAGCCTTGGCACCCTATATAATCTACTATAATTAATTGTTGGGCAGTGTCTCTGAGCCTAATAAGCAAAGTGACACTCCAACAGTGCTGTGTGTAATAAACTCCTATGCTTGACTCTACACGGTGTCCATTTCTGTTCCTTCAGTATGCAATCAAAATCTATATTTTGGTAAATAATTCATCTGTAATACTTTACAAACACATGCTGCAGAAGGCATAGCACTACTGAATGCACCCACTACTACTTATTATTGCACAGGATGACAGAACTTGTAGGATCAGTAACAAACACAATGTAATAATCATGAATGCATAGCAAGCACTGCAAAATTAATAGGTGCATTACCAGTTTTATATTCATAGATGTACACCAAGCACCACACAATTCCTAATTGCCCAAAACTTCAGGGCCAGGTGAAGCCCAGCCCACCACATCACATTACTCTGGCTGACTGTTAAAGTGCTCTTTCAAAGCCTCCTTTGGGTGCATAGCTCCCCATTGAGCTCTTCTGACAGCCCTTGTGTCTGGTTGTTCAAATTCTGCAGACAGCCGCTTCATCTCCACTCTGTCAGCAACTTTTCCCCCTTTGCCTCACAGATATTATGCAGGATGCAGCAGGCAGCTATAACCATTGGGATATTTTTCTCACTGAGAACCAATCTTGTAAGTAAACAATGCCAGAATCTATTCAATCTACCAAAAGCACAGTCAACTGTCAATCTGCTCCTGCTGAGCTGGTAGTTGAATCTTTCCTTGGTACTATCAAGGTGGCTGGTCTATGGCATCAGGAGCCAGTGGAGCAAGGAGTAGGCTGGGTTCCAAAGGATCATTATTGGCATTTCAACTTACCAGTGGTAATCTGTCAGTTGGGAAAGAAAGTGCTTGCTTGTAGCTCTCTGAACAGTCTTGTGTTCTTAAAGATGTGAGCATCATGCACCTTCTCTGAACAGCCAACATAGAAGGATACCCAGTGATCCACTAAGGTTAGCATAACCTTAGAAAAGTAGCCCTTTCTGTTGATATAGTCTGTGGCAAGATGGTCTGGTGCCAAAATAGGGACATGCATGTCATCTATCACCCTACCACAGTTTGGGAACCCCATTGCTGCAAATTCATCCACTGTATCCTGCACATTGCTGAGGTTCGCAGTCCTGCATAGCAGGGGACGATTAATGGCCCTGCATGCTTGCATGACAATAACTGCCACTGTGGATTTTCCAACTGCAAAATTATTTCTCACTGACTGGTAGCAATCTGGCATTGCAAACTTCCACAGAGCGATCGCCACCTACTTCTCTACTATCGGTGCAGCTACCATTCTGGTCCCCATGTGCTGGAGGGCTGGGACAAACTCCAGGAATGTCGCCTTTTCATCCAAAAGTTCTGCAGCCACTGTGTATCGTCCCATACCTGCATTATGATGCAATCCCACCAGTCAGTGTTTGTTTATTGAGCCCAGAGTGGCATTCCATCATATGCAGCTGTCCCATGTACACCATCAACCACCTTGAATTATTTTTCGCTATGTCCCACAGCAATCTGTCCTCTATGAAATTGTCATGTCCCCTGCTGCTGTGATTCTTCCTGAGGCTCTGCAGATATAGGAGGATTTTCATCTCACGTCAGCAACATTCATGACAGGGTAGAGATATGCGGGCTCTGTGCTTCTGTCAGAAAACATGGACAGTGAGGAGGGCTGTGCAGGTTTGTGAAATTTTAAAAAAGGAGTGAAAATTATTGGAAATGGATGGCAGTAGGGGATGTGAAAGTTGCATGATGGAATCTAGACCCCTTGCTCCCAGTGACCCCAGGGTGACTTGTTTCTGCCCCAGCATGCATTGCCAAATTTTCCAAAAAGACAGTATGCTGGATGATGCATGTTTTACATTGGGATACCTACCTGTAGTGCATCACACAGAGCATCAACACAAGCATTCCTGGTGACTATGCACAGTGCCGACACAAGGAGCCAAATATGCACCTGCATGAGCAATATTCAAACTTTGGCAGCGGTATGCCAAGGTAAGTTGTGTCAACCAAAGTCTGTAGTGTAGCCAGGCCAAAGACAGAAGGGGAGATGGTGATGAAGCAAAGTTACACTGATGTGTAGTTGTGGATGCATACTGTGTGTTCCATAACATCTTTGACCTGCGTTGTAAGGACACAGGGGATTCTGAGCCTAGATATTTCCCGTTTTCCTAGCACACTTTGTGCAGATGTTTGGAAAGTGAAGTCCAGAGAGGAATGAGATAGTTCCTGGGCATATGCTGCATTTCCTTTTATTGGTTTATTGTTTCTGTGGGAATTCTGAAAAGTTGATTTTTTTTATTTCAAATTAGAACATAATAATAATAATAATGATTAATATTAATGATGATATTAAGAGATGTCATGTATTACATTATAATTTGACTTGACATAACAGTTGAAATACTTCAACTATTATATTAAACATAAAAGTCAAAACAATATAATTGAAATGTTTTGACTTTATCAAACAAAGCATTTTGACTTTATCGAAACAAAATATTTTGACCATACCATCTTGAAATGAATTACTTTGATAATTTTTTGTCAAAAGGTTGAATAAATCAATACATTTCTGTGGAATGTTTTGATTTTTCCAAAGAGCATTTTCCTACTTAAAAACATTTCTCAGAAAATTTTTCTATCAGCTCTAATTGTTTTCATTTGTGTTAAATAGATTCATTCAGTGTTATACATTTATCTATGCAGTGTAAGCAACTATTTAAACTGACATGCTTGTTTGGATTCTATGCCTACAACACACATATTGTGATGGGGCAAGGCCAGATGGCTACAGTAAAGTACCGAGAAACAGGTATGTTAGCCCCAGGCTAAACAAATCCCTAGGACCATGGCAACCAAATGGCAGTTGCTCCAGGTTAATCAAGGCACCTGGAGCCAATTAAGACCTTTCTAGAAGGCAGTGGAAATAGCTACTTTAATTAGAACACCTGCAGCCAATCAGGGCAGGCTAATCAGGGCACCTGGGTTTAAAAAGGAGCTCACCCCAGTCAGGCAGGGAGGAGCCAGAGGAGAAGGAGTGTGAGTGAGGAGCTGGGAGCAAGAAGCTGTGAGTGAGAGAGTGTACTGCTGGAGGATTTAGGAGACAAGCATTATCAGACATCAGGAGGAAGATCCTGAGGTGAGGATAAAGAAGGTGTTTGGAGGAGGCCATGGGGAAGTAGCCCAGGGAGTTGTAGCTGTCATGCAGCTGTTACAGGAGGTACTATAGACAGCTGCAATCCACAGGGCCCTGGGCTGGAACCCGGAGTAGAGGGCGGGCCCGGGTTCCCCCCAAACCTCCCAACTCCTGATCAGACACAGGAGGAGTTGACCCAGACTGTGGGGAAGATCACTGAGGTGAGCAAATCTGCCAAGAAGCGCAGGACCCACCAAGGTAGAGGAGGAACTTTGTCACAATATGTATAATATATTACTTATTATTGTTTAACAAAGAAAATATAAAAAATAAATATAAGCATTATCAGGGTTGCAAGTCTGCATAACAAAGAAAGAACTTAAGAACATAAGAATGGCCATACTGGGTCAAACAAGAGGTCCGTCTAGCCAGTATACTGTCTTCTGATAATGGCCAGTGCCAGATGCTTTAGAAGGAATGAACAGAACAAGGCAATTATCGAGTGATTCATCCAGTCTCAGCTTCTGGCAGTCAGAGGCTGAGGAACACCCAGAGCATGGGGTTGTATCCCTGACTAGTTTGGCTAATAGCCATTGATGGACATGTCTGCCATTAACTTATCTAATTCCTTTTAGAACCCAGTTATACTTTTGGCCTTCTTAACATCCCCTGGCAACCAACTCCACAGGTCAACTGTGAGTTGTGTGAAGAAGTACTTCCTTATGTCTGTTTGAAACCTACTGCCTATTAATTTTATTAGGTGATTGGTAGTTCTTGTGTTATGTGAAGGGACAAATACTTTCCTATTCACTTTCTCCACACCATTCATAATTTTATAGACCTCTATTCTAACCCCCTTTAGTCATCTCTTTTCCAAGCTGAAAAGTCCTATTCTTATTAATCACTGCAGATTGACATACATTTTCAGAGAACTATCCACAATGACTCCTAGATCTCTTTCTTGAGTAGTAACAGTTCATTTAGGCCCCATGATTTTGTATGAATAGTTATGATAATGTTTTCCATGATAAATTACTTTGCACTTACCAACACTGAATTTCATCTGCCATTTTGTTGCCCAGTCACCCAGTTTTGTGAGATCCCTTTGTAACTATTTGCAGTCAGTTTTGACTTTAACCATCTTAAGTAATTTTGTGTCATCTGCAAACTTTGCCACTTCAGTGTTTACCCTCTTTTCCAAATCATTTATGAACACGTTGAACAGCACTAGTCCTAATACATATCCTTAGGGGACTTCACTATTTACCTCTCTACATTATGAAAACTGACCATTCATTCCTACCCTTTGTTTCCTGTCTTTTACCAGTTTCTCATCCATGAAAGGAGCTTTCCTCTTATCCCATGACTGCCTATTTTGCTTACAAGACTTTGATGATGGACCTTGTCACAGGCTTTCTGAAAGTCTAAGTATACTGTATCACCCTTGTCCACATATTTGTAGATCCCCTGAAAGAATTCTAAGAGATAAGTGAGGCATGATTTCCCTTTATAAAAGTCGTGTTGACCCTTCATCAATAAATTGTGTTCATCTATGTTTCTAATAATTATTTTCTTTAGTATAGTTCAAACCAATTTGCTTGCTACTGAACTTAGGCTTACCAGCCTGTGATTGCCAGGATTGCCTCTGAAGTATTTTTTTAAAAATGGGAATTACATTAGCTACCCTCCAGTCCTCTGGTATAGAGGCTGATTTGAGTGATAGGTTACATACCACAGCAGTTCCGCAATTTCATATTTGAGTTCCTTCAGAACCCTTGGGTGAATACCGTCTGGTCCTGATGTCTCACTGCTATTTAATTTATCATTTTGTTCCAAAAGCTCTGCTATTGATACCTCAATCTGGAACTGTTCCTCAGATATGTCACCTAAAAAGAATGGCTAAGGTGTGGTAATCTCCCTCACATGCTCTGCACTGAAAACTGATGCAAAGAATTCATTTAGCTTCTCTGCAACAGCTTTGTCTTCCTTGAGTGCTCCTTTAGCACCTTGATTGTCCAGTGGCCCCACTGATTGTTTGGCAGGTTTCCTACTTCTGGCATACTTTTTTTTTTTTCTGTTAGTTTGTTGTGTTTTTTACTAGTTGCTTTTCAAATTCTTTTTTGGTCTAACTAATTACATTTTTTACACATGACTTGCCAGATGGTCCTCTCGATTATTCTCAGTAGGATCTGACTTACAATTTTCAAAGGATGTCTTTTTGCCTCTAATCACCTCTTTTACTTCTTTGTTTAGCCACGGTGGCATTTTTTTGGTCCTCTTACCATTTCTTTTTATCTCTGGCATACATTTAATTTAAGTAACCACACGCCTAACCATGCACTGAGGCTGAATCATGTGTCAGACTAGCTTGCTAGAAAGGGCAACACATGCCTAGGATTCACTAGTTATGAACTGTGTGGTGTGTGGGCAGGAAGTGAGGTTTAGCTAACCATACCCCACAGCAGTTAAAGGCAGTAAAAGTCACTGTGGAGAGGCCCTTACCTATGCTCTGTAGATCTACAGGGAGCCTATGTTAGTATAGTTTACATGCTGAGGATCTGGAAGAAGATGCAAGTTAAAGTGGTCCCACACAACATTAAAGGACCTCTCTTATACACATTCTCCCAACTCCCTGGTGTGTTGGTCACACCCACTTACACCCCCTCTACTGCTGAGTGAGGGAGCATAAATAGATTGGAGGGAGTCTAGTGTCAATGAGTCTGAGTGAATGTTACTGGAGTCTAATTTACACCCCTTTACACATCACTCTTAAATTTGGCCTTCAGACTCTTATCTACCCCGTCACATTGTGGAAGTTTCTGTTGATGGTACTGTTCTCCGGAATGTCAGTGGCTAAACATGGACTGTGCTGGCCCTTCTAGGGGGAGGGAAAGGGGAAACTCATGATACTTTTTCTACATCATTCACCAAGTCTAAGGCATAAGCTCTGCCCTCAGGTGAGTTTCTCTGATTTCAGGGCATGCATGTCCAACAGTAGCACATGCCCCACATATTTCCTTTGAAAAGAAATAGGGTGCAGGTTAGGGGGATGTCAGGATGTTCTCCTCTTCCTGCCATCACCATGGTATGGGAGCCCACCCCAATCTGGTTTAAATGTACTCACAGTTCACAGTGACCCGGACTTGCTTGACATCTGCCGAGGAAACCTCATTGGCGGCTTTGCACTCGTACTTGCCAGATTGCTCCCGTGTGATCCCTAGGATCTCCAGGTACTCTTCCTCGCCTTCAAATTCTCTGCCTAGGAGGAGAAAAATACACAGCAGGATGTTGTTAGGTGGTGTGGACTTGAGAAGCCCTCACTTTGATTGTAACATGTGAATGATCATGGCACAAGTATCCATGAAACAATGACAGATGGGAGCTACTTTGAGGCTATCTCAGCAACCACAACAGCTAGACACTTTTTTAAAAAATGAAAGCTTAGATTCTGGAGAACCAAAAGGATGCATGAAAGGAGTGCCAAATGCCAAACACCACACACCAGCCCAAACTAAGCCTTGTGGCCAGAATCAGACACATTCATAGAAGCAAAATCTCCAACTTGCAAGGACAGAATTAGTTTAATGACTAGATATTTGAAAATCAAGGAAGAACAAACAGATTATAATTGGTTCTATGGTAGTTATGACTATCATAAACTGGGACATATTTTACCTGTAGCTTCTTGACCATGAAAAGTCGGGGAATTGTTTTCTGTCTCAGAAAATGCAAACTTCCAACCCAGACCACCATTGACATGATTAAGTTTCCTGGAAATACCTCCACACTGAGAAGTACGGGCTTTTGGAAAGTAAAATTGAGCCACAATAATCACTGCAAACCCTAGCTCTCCAGTCCTCAGTTTATGCATCTGCAAACTGTGGCTAATAATACTCCCCTCCAAGGAGGGTTGTGAGGTTAACCTATGGAAAGCACATTGAGATCCTTGGATGGAGGTGCAACAGAAGTGTAAAGCGTTAGGATTAGCATATCTACACTATCACTTTGGAACTCAAGCTTGGACTCTCCCTAGAAGGATTATGAGCAATGTTGGGGAAAACCATGATGGGAGAGTATTTTCCTGTCTTAACAGGGTATAAACACTGCTCTGGAGCATGGCTGCAGCAGTGTTTGCAAACTGGATAGCACAGGCAAACAAACCCAAACCAAAAACCCAATTCTGATCTCACTTTTAAATCATACTTTCATACAATCATATTTTCAGAATAGCTCAGTGCCCAGATGATTTCATTGTTGCAATGGGGACTGATGGGGGCTGAGATCTTTTGAAAATCGGCCTTTTCATTGAAGTGACTGAATGGGATCTAAACTCTTTTCATAGTCTGCCCCCATCTGTGGGTGGGCAGCTCCTCTGAAAATCCATCCTTGAGTTGCTGGATGTGCTTCAAATACTGTCTGTGTCGACTGGGCATTAGTCCCTGGCTCACAAAGTCCTGAGTGGCAGTAGCAGCTAAGCTCACTCTCAGGGACTCCAGTTCCAGTGATAGTCCCTAGAGTGGCAGAACTGTCCCAGTGCACAGACATATGTTTTCTGTGGCATATTAGCCAAAGCAAGTTAGCCAGATCAGATTAGCCAAGCACACTGGAGGATGAACATAGGGCATCAGCCAGATTCTCTTTGCTGTGCATCAGTGATAGGGACATTGGGGACTGATAAAACTCTGTTCAGGATTCTGTCCCTTGCACTACCACTCTTAGTTCTTGTTTTTCCTGCACTCATCAAAATCCCCCTACGGGTAAAATCATCCCCAGACTTGGCAACTCAGTATTCAAAGAGGAGCTGCCAATCCACATGTGGTGAATGAAAGCTTCCAAAGTGAATAAGCTTTCCTCTTCTATTCAGAGATGGGCAGACCCAAACCCCAGATCCAAACGCTCCCATATTTCCAATGAATTTGAATCTAACCACTGTGTCCCAGACCATTATCTGCTTTTGTGTAAGTCTGCATTTTACCTTCAGGACCTACTAGCACAGATGCAGAAAGGCCTAGTGCTCTGCTGCACGACCTGCTTTTGTAGGGATAGTGTACACTATTAGACAAAGAGGGAATATGGTCCACCCTACTGCACTGCAGGAGTCACCATGACACCGCTCCCAGTAGCGCACAAGTGAAGAAGTTAGGAACAACATTCTGGTGGCAAGGCCCTTCGGGTGGGATTTTCAGAAGTGCTCACCATTGACCTAAGTCTGCTCCTATTGACATGAATGGGAGTAGCCTTAGGCCAATGCTAAGGTGCTCCTGAAAATCCCATTTAGAGTCAGAATGCACTCCATTTATCACAGCATTGGCAGCTCCTGGCTACTAGATGCTGAGCAGGGGACTTAATCTGCCATCACAGCAAATCTTAATAAACCAAAGATTACAAAATAATTTGCCAGGGCACAGTTGCTCTGCTCTCATCTTGTTAACATAATGGGTTGGACCCACTGTTTACACAAGGTGCCGGAAGGGGCACTGAGCAGACGCTTTTCAAAATGCTGCCACCAAACTGAAGGGAAAGTTGGGGGAAGATTTCCTAGCCTCTGATGGAATCACCGCCTCTTTGGGTGCTCCTAAACCTGCCTGCTGGAAACAGCATATCTTTGGAGCTCTGAAAAATATTCTGGAAGAGAAAATATTTTGCCAGGTTTCCCAGAGGAAGACCCTTCTGGGCTCCTCATAACATCTCTCTCTCTTTCACACACACACACACACACGGAAGGAACACTGAGCCATCAACAGGCCCACGAGCACTTTCAGGAACAATGCATAATCTTTTCCAGCAAAGTGGGGATGAAAAGCAGTTGGTTTGTGGTACTCAACCCCTCAGTCTTCCTTCCTGTAGGCTACGCATCCCTGGGTCATGGGGTTTACCACACTGCTTGGGGGGAAAATCTTCTGGGAACTCCCTGCTAAAATGTTGTCAGTTCTATCACTGCCCTCTCCTTCTATGCCAGTTTGATCTCTGAGCGGCAATGTTTTACTCCATAAACTTAATTACTCTGAACTGCAATCCCAACCCCTCCTTCTGCTGCAGCCATGTCCCCTACCAGGGTAGAAACTTTTTAAAAAGAGCATTTCCGTAAAGTGTGATGTCAAATGACAGGAATGAGAGATAGCAAAGACAAACACAGCACCGTAACAGGAGGTCAGGTTCTAGTCTCTTGAACATAGCGACCTTGGCAGCCTGACAAAGAGGACCTATCCTCTTAACTCCAACCTATAAAAGTTGTTGGAGAGTCTCTCTCTGAGGCAGATACAACTAAAGTCAGTGACAGGGAGAAAATCTAGAAACGGTCTAGCTCAGGAGCAAGCACTGGCAGGATGTTTAGGTTTGTTAAGTCCACGTTAAGCCTAGAGGCAGGGGGTAAGTGTAGACACTATCCAGTGGTGTGGTTTACTGATGTGTGTGCTGTGTTAGGAGAATGGCAGAAATGGCATCTGCTCACAGGAATCTAGTCCACTCTCATTAGCACAAGAGTTTTCCCTGCAGTGTACTCTCCCAGGAGTTAAATCACAACCCCATTAAAGTCAAAGGCAAAACTCACTCAGCTCACCACAGATTTTTGTTTGGTTCAGGTTTAAATGTTCCCAGTGATGGGGTTTCCACCACTTCCCCTGGTGAGGCTATTCCAAAGACAAACAAGATTTAGTCCTGCCATCCCATAAGACCTAGTTACATCACCTTGTCTGATCCTAAGCAACTCTTCTCCCCCTGGAGATTGTCCCCCTCAGAAATTCACAGGTAGCTGGTTTCTTCTCACAGCCCCCTTAGACACTGCCTAGCTAAGCTATGCATATGTTGTCACACTTTTAATCTGTCCTCAGAAATCTGAAGCAGGAGCCCCTCCTTTTTGGCCAGCTCCATGATAAGGCTTTCTATTTTGGAGACTGGAGAGAGAGTGAGTCAGGGGCTGTCAGGCTTAACAATCAAACCAACAGTGAAAGAATCGAGAGTGACAGGTGCCTGCAGTAGCTGGGAGCTCATGGAGGCCCTTCTGCACAGGTATGTGCTGCAGATAGCCTTGACGTGTGAACGTGGACGCATTTGAAAGTGCTCTCACCACAGACATGTCTGCTCTCTCCTTGCTTGCTAGCCACACCTGATAGAACAGCTGAAAAAAAATATCTTACACAATAGTCTGCTTACAAACACGACTACCACACTTGTGAGGGCACACATGCACACACACCAGAGTGTACAATCCTGCACTCAGCACACTCACACTCTTCATGCCAACACACACAGACACTCCCATCTTCTGACCCTCAGACCTCCCCTCTTAAGCCTATTTAAATACACAGAAGCACAAATACACATATACACCCCCCACATTCATATATGCACTCTTCCGCCCCCAACTGCCACACACACCCCCTCATATACCTACATATATTCACATGCACATATTCTACTTATGCACACACAAAAGCTTCTCTTCCTTTCCACACACTTCACCAGCCATTTCATAAATCCCCCCCACTCTCTCTCTCACACACACATTTTATGACTATACAGAGTATTCAGACAACATTGAAAATGGTGTCATTTTTAGCTGTGTACTGTAACATGTATGTCTTGGTTTACCATGTACTGGACCCTCAAGTTTCTAAAGACTAAGCAGCCATTTTGCGTTCTGTTCAATACAGATAGTACAAGAGAAGGCACATACACTGTGCTCTCTCTTAGCCAGACTTGACTTCAGTTCTTTCGTAGTATCATGATCTTAAACTAAAATAAAGTTCATTCTCGCTGAAAGTATCTGTTTGCATTTTGTGTATGGAGAAACATAACAGGGACGCTGCTGCTTTGTTTATTTTTTCAAACCCCTTTTGTAGTTGTGTGGCATGGAGAGCAGAAGGGGCTCTGGGATGAAGTTGGGCACCTTCTACCTAAAACAAGATGCATAGAGGATAAAAAGATTTCACATCAAAAGATGCCATTTGAAGTTTTTTTGCGGTGACTTCCAATGCTGAATTGAGGTTTCTTTTCTCTCTGCACTTTTCATTTATTGTCTAAGGTCTCACTCACCTAACTCCCTTCCCCCCTCTGCACCTTACATTCCCCAGGAGAATACTTCTGAAAAACAAAAATAGCTAAGGGAGCTTTGACATTGTTTTCTTGTTTTACCTCCAGCTGGGATTTTTTTTTTATTTGAAACTTTGAAGCTTTTGTTTATCAGCCTTCGCCTCCTCACCCACTGCAGATTCCTCTGAGGATGGCATTTTTATCTGTCCCCTAGCTGAAGAGACTTGTTTTCAGTAAAGAGATCAGTGGAGAGTGGCAGATGGTGTATGAGTAAAGGAACAGCCTGTGCTGCAATGCTACTGAGAGAAGGGAAGACAGAAAGTTACCATGGCATGGGAGGTAGGGAACGTGAGGAAACTGGGAGAATGAGAGAGAGAGAGAGAGAGGAGAGCAAAGGATGGAGATAGGAAAGGGAAAGAGGAAGATGAAGAGATGGAGAGAAGCTGGGAGAAAGAAATGTAGAAAAAGTGAATTTGGAAAGTGAGATGTTCAGAGAGAGAGAGAAAAATGTAGACAGATTGCTGAGAAAGAAAGAGATGTACAGCGACAGTGAGTAAGATGGACGGCAGTGGAGAGAGACCGTGAAAGAGAGATACAGTACAGTACAGAGATACAGAGAGCTCCTTTGTGCAAAGGGAGCAGTGACGTATCAACTGTTGTAGGGATAGGAACAGAAGAGTCAAATGTACTGTGGAAATAATCACTCTGTTTACACACCCTGTTGTGCCCCATTGCTTACTGTGTAAATTGGCCTCATGCCTCCAATGCCCCTAGATCTGACATTACTACACAAAAAACAGAGGCTAGCATGGTGCCAATGAAGACTCAGGCCTGGCTCTGGCTTTGTGAATGAGGATGAGCCAAGCCAGGAGGAAAGACCCTGGCATAGTTTCCCCTCGTGTTCACAGGGACCTAGTTTATCATTCATCTCATTTCCTTTTGTGTATCCATAGAGTGAGCTGGCCTTGTCTGAGATACTTTCTGGCTCGCCCAGGGTTAAGAATGTCTGGAGTTCTCTCTAGAGATGCTCTCCCCTGCACACACATCTTGCGTTAAGCAGAACCCTCTTGGCTGAAAGTGACAGTCCCAAACTGAATTATACAATGTCTTGTCCACTCACCATTGGAATTAGCGGTGATGACATGGTGCACAGGAGAAGCAGGACTCACTGACTGCGACCTGTTAGTGTACCAGCTGGAGCTGAAGTTCAACAGGATAAGGGTGTCAGACATATCTGACTGGATTCAGACTACTTGCTAATACAACAATATCCTGTGAGACAGGATATCCCCTGATGTGTGCCCAGGTAAAAAAACTCAGCCAGCAGTGCTCCAAAGTCTTTGGAGGATGGGCACAACAGGCACTACCCCTTCTAGTTACTTCCAAAGGGTGGTAGGACTGAGTAATTCCTTTGCTATGATGCCAATCAATATTCACTACATTCTGGGGCTTCCCTGGCAACTGTGCTCCAGGCTGAATGGAAACTCTGAACTCTCAGAGATGCAGTGTCCTTTGGTGTCTGACCACATGGAAAGCTTCAGTTTGTCCCACACCAACTTATAACTCTGCAGCTTTGGAGAACAGACACTGCCAGCTGAGTACCAGACATATAGCTACAGAGAATTATAGCCCTTTATTTTGGAACACATTGGCCTCTATCTCCTGAGGCAAAGAAGAAGCTATAGTAGTGTAGCAGTGGTAGGACTCACAGCTTCTCCGAATAACCAGCCTCACTTTTTTCAGATCTTCAAACGTCCTCCACAGAGTACTATAGTCACACACACCTGGGCAGGTCTGGCATTCCTGCCAGCAGAGGGAAGAAATGCCACGTGCCCCACTCAGTATGTCACACAAGGGGCACCGTGTCACACCATACACATCCCAATACTGGGCCTCCAAACATTACCTCAAGCAACACACGTTTCATCCCAGCAACACCACCAAACATCACAACGTCGCAATGGAAATGTCATGGCATAACGACATGAGTCTCATGACATCAACACAAAAACTTCAACACACCCACAAAATTTGTGCACTCTGGTTCCTTTTTGTGTGTGGGTGGGTATTTTAACCTGATGTGCGGGAGCCCTCATCAGCCACAAGAATCATCATGGCACCACAAGGCCTTTGCGGTAAAGGGTGGGAGATAAGAAGGGGGAAATTGGGAAATTCCTTAGGGCTCTTGGGAGCAGCAATAGAAAAAGAGGTTACAAACTTGCAGGTCTGACAAAGGATCCTAAAGCTTTTCCCACCTGCCTGAGGGTGGGGATGATTAGCTGGGTTGAATGGAACACATTTCTTTCTCTGTGGTGTGACCAGCTCTGCAGGGAGAGGTGCGTCTCCCTCTCGTTAGTGACACCCCCATCCAGGTGGAGGGGAAGGACCAGCAGTAGCCTTCTGCAGTAGGAATAGAAAAAAAAAATCAATTGGTGTTTGCTACCAATGGTGTTAAGCAGAGAAGGTAATAGAATCTGAGACTGCTTGGGGAACAGGGGTTTGTTGCATGATGGAGAGGCCTTTGAAAGGCAATTAAAATATAACAACCCAACCGGTCATTTTGCTCCCTGGTGACTCTGTCAAGCTCAGTCACTCTTGCTCAGCCTCATACACTCCTTTCCCTCTGGGTAGTACCATTCTAGACAAAGCACTCACTCTACTGTCATTTTGTAGTTTAAAGGCATGTTTTTCCCTACCGAACAAGACTCTGGGATGTGCAGCTCTGGGAAGGCACAGGGCACAGTGAGTTTGAAAGGAGCCAACGTGATTTGTCCCAGAAGAGGAATTATGGGGTTGCACTCCTACACCGGGCGAGAGGAGAGGGGAAGTGGACTCTGCCCTATTTTTAGTTAAGCTCGTCTGAATGCTGAGTTCACATCAGAAACCAGAAGCCTCGAGATTTCCATTTTGCTTCAGCTGTTTCTATGGACCTTTTGCAAAGATCTAATTTTAAACAGTGGGAGTATGGTCAAGCTATTCCTCAGCTACTGTTGCCTCTCAAAAGTTTGTCAACTTGTTGTGTGGCACGGTGGTGATATTTATGGGGTATTTGTGTAGAAAAATTAATTTCCTGAATGCTGCTTTAGTCTTCATTTCTGTTGACCAAAATCTATGATGCAATATTTCTCAGTTATGTCCAATATGGGTGTCAGACATCTTCCTCTGTATCTGGTACTGGCCAGTGTTGGAGATGGGATAGAGGTATAGACAGGCCATTTTGATGTGGTCCAGTGTGATTAATTCCGCTGCTCTTAGAATCCTTTTGTTTTCAAAGAACAAGGCAGCTTCCAAATTTGCTTTGCACCGCTTGTCCAGGGGGAACTTGATCCTTTAAGCAGCAAATGGGATGTTTTGGGTTGGGGTCCTTTTACATAATCCCACTTGGCAAGTAAATAACATATGGGTTTCTTGCAGGCTGGGTGTGGCAACTTGTTGCTTGAAAAATAGTAGAGGGAAGACAAGCACTGAAGAACAAGTGGTCCTGATTTTGAGTGGTACTGAGCATGTTGTTCCCACTGACTCCAAGTGGAGTTCTCAGCACTTCTGAAAATCAGGGCCATGGGGACATTGACAAGACTTTCCTAAAGAGCAGAGAAAGAGGAGTAGTCAATGCATTAGAAAGGGAGGACAAGTGAGAGCACAGAAGAAAAAGTGTGTGGCATGGGGACACGGACAGACACACAAATACAGAATGTATCAGCAAGAAGAGGTGAGGGAATAAAAGAGTATTTCTGAAAGCAAAGGCATGTAGGAGGTAATAGAGTGAGAGAAGATATTAACGGACTTGAGAGAGGCAAATCAAAACCAGAAAGAGGATGCAGATCAGACTAGAAGGCAGAGGAATCGAGGAAAAATAATAAAAAACAAAGAAAGAGGAAGAAGAAGAGAGAGAGAGGCAGAAAAAATGAAGAAGTTCAGGGAGAGGTAAAAGAGAAGGGGAACAACAAAAATCATTCAATCAGGTGATCCCAGAGACTGATAGAAAAAAAGTTGCGCCTGGAATGAGCAGGTGTCTCTACTGAGAAGACAAGCAATTTGTTCTGGCATGAGCTAGTTATCATGCTGGATATAGGAACTCTAGACAACCCAGAGGAACCGGCCTGAGAAACAGTTAAAAAATCAGTTTGGAAGAAACTATTGTCTTTGTTATGAAGTTCCTATGAGAGTTGGGAGTTTTGTTATGTTTTTTTCCTGGTGAAGCGGTGGAAGTTTTGCTAGTGCTAATATACCAGTGGCACAAAATAGGCCAGCATAGATCAGGCTCTATTCATGCTTAGTATGATTTCATTTTCTTGAGGAGTGGTGAGATGGAGGGAACAGAACTAATGAGAGATATGGGAAAGGGGAAGGAGAGGAATGGGGTTAGTCTGCTTGTCCCCACTGCCTCAGTAAAGAACTGTAATGGGGAGGGGTCCCATGCTCGCTGCTCTAAGGGTTAACAAAACCTCCAGAGACACATTTTATTAAGCAGTTAAATAACAATTAGGGCTTTAGAGTGGGATTTTCAAGAGCATCTACGTGACTTGGGATCACAACTTCCGATGACTTTCAATAAGATTTTATGTTCTTAAATCACTTAGGTGCTTTTGAAAATCTCTTAATTCCTTTATTAAAGTGAATGGTTGGTATAGTCCTTTAATGTGACCTGGCAGGGCATGACAGTGGGAGCTGGAGAAGAAGTGAAGGGTAGCACATCTAAATGAGAAAGGGAAAGATCCTGCTTCTCCCAACTTTGTTGAGAGGAAGGAGGGGCCAGGCGGCAACAGCTCTAAGGTGGAAATCCATCATCTAATGAACAGTTCCAAAAGACCAAGGACACTTGAGGAAATAATAGCACAATAATTCCCTTCCTTCTTCTCCCTTAGCCGATGTGGGGGCGGCACATCCATCCCTAAGATGAGGAATGCCAGCAGGCTGGGTAGAAATGTTGCTTGCAAGCCAGGACGCCAGTGGGGCAAAGCTTAATAGGAAAACAGCAGTGATTTGTCTCCACTGCTATTTATATTTCAAGTGCATGACAGGCTGTCAGGGGAAGTGAGAGCTGCTAAATTTACTGCCTCTCAGATCCCTGCCACAGTCACTCACTTGACAAGTCACTTCATTTAAAAGACCCTGTGTAGGGATGGGCTTTCCCTCACATGACTGTTAAATACAAACAACAAACCAGCAACCATGGCTGACTTTACACTTCAAACTAGTCCCTGGGTTACTGTATTATCAGGGTGTGAGAGAGGTTACAGAACAGGGAGGTTCCTACTGTCTTTGTAAATGGCCTTGATGCATTCCAGTTCTGTTCTGGACATCTTGATTGCAGCTGTGTGTTTGAGAGAACAAAGAAGGAAGTGAGATGAACCAGAAAAGGTCTCATTATAGGGACTGGACACCAAGAAAGCAAGAGAGAGAGAGAGAGAGAGAGAGCGAGAATGTAAGAGAACAAGCACATGTGTAAGTAAGTGAGAGCAGATGTATGGGTGAATACAGTTTGGAGGTGAGTGTGAAGGTTTGGGTGGATATGTGAGAAAATGCACATAAGAGCGCTCAAGTGTATGTGTTTGAGTGAGGGGCTGTGTGTATAAGTTTGTGGTGAGGAAGTGAGTGTAGATGCAGGTGTGTATGTGTGAAAGAGAACATATATGAACACAAGAATGGCTATACTGGGTTACATCAATGGTCCATCTAGCCCAGTATCTTGTCTTCCTACAGGAGCTGGTGCCAGATGCTTCAGAGGGAATGAACAGAAGAGGACAATTTATCAAGTAATCCATTCCTTGTCATCCAGTCCCAGCTTCTGGAAGTCAGAGGTTTAGGGACACCTGGAGTATGGTGTTGTGTCCCTAAATCTTGTCCCTAGACAATCTTGGCTAATAACCACTGATGGACCTGTCCTCCACAAATGTATCTAATTTTTTTATCCCAGTTATACTTTTGGCCTTCACAACATCCCGTGGCAACCAACTCCACAGGTTGACCATGTGTTGTGTGAAGAAATACTTCTTTATTGTTTTAATTCCACTGCCTATTAATTTAATTAATGGTTCATATGGAAGTGTATTTCCCCCCAGGTAACTAACAATTCCCTATTCACTTTCCTCACACTATTCATGATTTTATACACTTTCACCATATTCCCCCCCTTAGCTGTCTGTTTTCTAAGATGAACAGTCCCAGTCTTTTTTCTCTCTTCTCATATGGAAGCTGTTGTATAGTCCTATTCCTTTTGGTCGCCTTTCTCTGGACAGTTTCCAATTCTAATATACCTTTTTTGACATGGGGTACCAGATCTGCATGTAGCATTTATGGTGTGGGTGTAGCATTGATTCATATAGTGGCATTATGACATTTTCAGTTTTATTATCTAACCTTTCCTAATGGTTCCTAACACTGTTAGCTTTTTTGACTGCTGCTTCTCAGTGAGTGGATGTTTTTAAAGAACTATCCACAATAACACCAAAATCTCCTTCTTGACTGGTAACAGCTAATTTAAACCACAACATCTTGTATGTATAGTGGGGATTATTTTTCTAATGTGCATTACTTTGCACTTATCAACATTGAATTTCATCTGACATTTTGTTGCCCAATCACCTAGTTTTGTAAGATCTCTCTGTAACTCTTCACAGTCAGCTTTGGACTTAACTATCTTAAATAATTTTGCATCATCTGCAAATGTTGCCATCTGTAGCAAGGCGGTGGGATATCCCACAGCCCCGCTGCAGGACAAACCTTTCCCAACCTCGCTGTGGCCGGGGCCGCTGCGGCCGGGGCCACCGGGGCCTGTGCCCGCCCCTCAGAGGTCACAGCGCAGACCCGGAATTACAAAAGCTGACCCACAGAACTCAGTGGGCCCCCAGCTCCCGCAGCGGCCAGAGGCCTGTGGCCCCCTGCTCGCCGACACTCATGCCTGGCCAGCTGAGCCTGCCCCATGCTTGCTACCCTGAGGAGGACTGGCCGGGACCACCCCACTCCAGCTACCCAGAGGAAGAGCCGAGTCTGCCCCGCGCCACCGACCCTGAGGACCCACTGAGCCCACCCGTGAACAGTTACCCTGAGGAGCCGAAGGTGGTTGGCCCCTCTGCTGACACCACGACGACTCAGGTACTCGATGAGGGGGAGAGTGGAAGTGGCCCCGAGGTAGCCGACCCCAGTCTGGCTGCAGCACTGCCAGAGCCAATATCAGTGTATTGAGGCTTGGATCCCCACTGACGGCAGCGACTCCCCGCCACTGCCAGGGCCTCGGGCCGGGACGCAGTGGAGTGGGAGGGCCTGCGTCCCCCCCTGCCACCCAACTCTTGAGTGGCAGGCTCCCCCTTTTTCCCCTGCTCTGAGGAGGCCGAAAGCCACTTAGTGACTTACTGTGTTTGCTGCCCCATCCTGACCTAAGGGCCGGGCCTAGAACTGTTACTGCTCAGCCCTGCCTAAGAGCCTGAGCCTATTGACTTACTGTGCTCGCTGCTCAGCCCTGCCTAAGGGCCCGAGCGTAGTGACTCATGTTAGTTGTTGCCCCACCTTGACCAGGGCCCGGGCTTAAGGCTACTGACAGCGAGGTGTTGGGATATCCCACAGCCCCACTGCTGGACAAACCGCGGCCGCGCCGCATCACACCATCTCACTGTACATCCTCTTTTCCCCTATCATTTATGAATATGTTCAACAGCACATCTCCCAAAACAGAATCTTGGGGAACACCATCATTTACCTCTCCCCATTGTTAAAACAAATTAACAATTTGTTCCTACCCTTTGTTATGTGACAGTGAATGTTAAAGTGTGTATGTGACAGTGAGCATGGGAAGATGAGTGTGAGTGGCAACATGTGTACAAATGAGGGTGGAAGCAGGAGGTGAGAGGGTGAGTATGAAAGCATAAAGGCATGTATCTACAAGAAACTGCATGCATGCGAGTTCTAGTAGTCAGGTGTGACAGTCTGAGCATGTATGAGAAATTATGTACATGAATAAAAGGGAAGGTGAGTGAATGAAGGAAGAAGGAGATGAGTTTTCATGCTGCAATTTAAAGTACCAATTTAATCCAATATTCCCAAGAGTCTCATTGCCCCACATCCACACAATACCACAGGCATGAAGAGAAAGATGCATGAGCTGCATTTTGATGTGCAATGCAGTAAAGAGGGCACACACAGACGCAGCCAGAGTAAGCCAAGTTTCCAGGTGTGAAGAAAAAAGATTCAAAGGATAGATTCAAGGTTCAAAGATGTCTGGATAGCAAGTGAAGGGTAGTGGGTTAGAGCCAGCCCAGTGGCCCCTAAAAAAGTTAGCTATCATTATGGCCTCAAAAGGCTCCAGTGTGCAGGATACTCATTTCTAAAAGGACCACCAGGTAAGCACGGGCTTTAGCCTATAAAATGGATTGAACAGAAAAGAAAACCAATCAGGAAATTGTTGCTGTACAGGAAAAAATCAACTTGTTGCTCTTTTCATGGTAAAATTTGTACTAAAATGTAGGGAGAAGAGGAAAGCTACTTTTACCACCAATGTCAGAGCCAGATACATCAGGATCTACTTAGTCACATGAAGTCAGGGGCACAATACCCCTCCGTCAGCTGAATTTTCTGCAGTGCTTTCACTCAGAGAACACTGACAGCCAGGCTACTGGCTGGACCTTTCCTTCACAAGAACTCTGAGGCCTTGCTGTTCATCAGTAACTGGGGAAAAGACAATAGAACAGGGGTAGGCAACCTGTGGCACGTGTGCCGAAGGCGGCACGTGAGCTGATTTTCAGTGGCACTCACACTGCCCGGGTCCTGGCCACTGGTCCGGGGGGCTCTGCATTTTAATTTAATTTTAAATGAAGCTTCTTAAACATTTTAAAAACCTTATTTAATTTACATACAACAATAGTTTAGTTATATATTATAGACTTACAGAAAGAGACCTTCTAAAAACATTAAAATGTATTACTGGCACGCGAAACCTTAAATTAGAGTGAATAAATGAAGACTCGGCACCCCACTTCTGAAAGGTTGCTGACCCCTGCAACAGACTGTGCTGCAGCCATTCTCATCCAGCTGCTAAAGCTGGGTTATCATTTATTCAGCCCCATGGACAGCACCAAAGGGTCCCAGATGAACTGGTTGATCTAATTCTATTTGTTCTCTGGCTGCCATGGCATGCCTCATGTGGTTTCACTGGGTCCAATCAGATGAGAGGAAATCCTCAAAGATGAACAAGCACAGCCCCATACTCTGCCTCCACTACACTCTCTCTCTCTCTCTCAAACACACATGAACACTGGACCATTCCCGATCTTCCCTCTCCCCCACAAGCTGTCTGTCTGTATGTGTGTGTCTGTCTGTCTCTTTCACACACAGGATCTCCCCTACACACATTGAATCTTAGATACAGTGAATTCCTACCTTGCTCTCTCACATACATACACACACATTAGATTCATTTCTCCCTCCCCCTCCTCCTGAAGAATCTTCTCCAATTGCTTCCCCAATGCTGTAGGCCAGGGGGCCCTGTTCTGCAACTGTACTGTGTAGTTTATATGATTAAATGTAGCATCTGCAGCTATATTAGCTGGCCTAATAGTGACAAGGGCTATCAATCCTCACGCTTCAGAGCATAATCTCATCAGCAGCTGGAGACAGAAATCTTCCCTTGCCCCTCATGGTATCGTATGGCACAATGGGTGTTTTATAAGCATTTTACATCATCCTTTGATGCATCACATATCAGCTACTGTTGCAGGCAGGATATTGGGCTAGATGGTCCACTTCTCAGTCCTGGCAGAACAGAGAATTTAGGACTATCTGCCAATGTGCTGTGTAGATTCTAGTTATCTTTCCCTTCCTTCAGTTTCTTCTCCTTTTCATCAGCATCATTCCTAGAAGTAGCTATAATGACTTGCCAATACTTTGCTCCTATGGGGATACTAGTAAGACCCTGGCAAAGACTATGACACTGGATCCAGAACTGTGGAAACTGTCCTGGGGAGAGGATGGGAGAGGGGTATGCATACGTTGATGATCGGCAAATAGTTCACACCTGTGGTGGTGAATGCACTCCACATGCCTTCTTTTACTTCCATGTTTCATTGTTCTCCAAGCCACATAATGGACATTCCTGCGAGCCCCTAACCTGAGATGCTTTAATAAGGTCCACACTGGTCTCCCAGCTGGTCCTAGGATCAGTGAGCCACCACCAACTCTCCCCCTCAGCTGTGCCCAGGGGATTGAGGACGTGATATCCCACACCTGCCCCCTATTAATCCTTCTTAGTACATGACTCATCAGATCAAGTGACCTTTTAACCCTTTGTCACCCATGAGCCCAATATTGCTTCTGCTGAGCATCTTCTTTAGATAAGGACTTTTGGAAAAAAACTGCAACTCATGCCCCTAAGGCATGGATATAACTTTAAAAAAAGTGTGTTTTTCACCTTTCTTTTCTGCAACCACTTATTTCTCAGTTACTCTCAGAACTGCTGGCCTTGTAATTCTGAGTCCAACATCCAAATAGGATGCTAGGTTTGATTAAAACAACTTCCTGTTTTATAGGTGATGTCAATACCCTGGTGGGATTTTATGCCACTAATCTCAGCAGTTTGCAATTTCAGAAGGGGTGAGTGGGGGAGCATTAGCTGTATTAAAATGGCAAATTCACCTGCAGTCTGTATTTTTCACTGAGTATCAGTAGAATATGCTGAGAAAATTTCAGGCAATGAAGACTTGCTCACACAGGGGGCTGCAAAGAGAGGGAGTGAAAGACAGGGAGGAATAAAGGGAGGGAAAGAGTGCAGAAGGAAGGAAGGAAGGAAGGAAGAAACAAAGATACAGAAAAAGGGAATGAAAAAAGGAGACATGAGTATGAGAGACAAAGGACCATGGGAGAATAAGAAAGAGGAAAAATATAAGGGAATGAGAAGAGCAGCATGAGAGAGAGGAGGGAGCTGCTGACAAAGAATAAGAGGAGGAACAGAGTTGAAGCAAGCAAGCAAGTGTGTGTAAGATAATACAATGAGATACTGAGAGAAATAGGTCAAGTGAGGAGTTGGTGTTGATTGGGAAAACTACTCAGAAGAGTTTGTTGTGTCCTGATTCTTTCAGATAAATCCCTCTGGAGTGTAGTTAGTAGCAAATAGCCTCACCAAGGGCTGGTATATGAGACTGAGGCTGTTAGGGGGATTATTGAGGCACTCAGATAGACAAACAGACAGACATAGTTCGGAGATTCTCAGATTATGAACCATGGAACACTAGTACTCTATGAAGCTCTAAATAGTGATGTGCAGAGAATAGGCTGGTCATGTGGTGCTGGCTCCTTGTCCTCCACATACAGTTGCCACATCACATGGGCCACTTCACTTTGAGTGGTCCCTTGAAATGTGTGTTAACTACTTATGCTAAACAATTGTTCGATCCTTGTATTTAGCAATTACATTTTGAGTTAGTTTTCCAGACCTGAAGAAGAGCTCTGTTTAAGCTTGAAAGCTTGTCTCTCTCACCAACAGAAGCTGGTCCAATACGAGGTATTACCTCCTCCAACATGTCTCCCTAACATCACATCAAAGGCAGTCACAATACATCAGTCCTTGCCTAGTGTCACTTTTCACAGGGAGGAATTGTTGTTGTTGCCATGTTATACAATGGGAAAGTGTAGGGAGCTGTCCATTGTATTAAAACGCACTCCACCGTATGACAAAGCTTGAGGATCCCGGGATCAGATAGACAGACATGGCAGAAAATCTCAACCCTTGAATTTATTTTAGTGCTACAGAAACCCTGGGAGATCATCTCCTGCCTTTCTGTACAATCCATGTGAGGTCTTCTGAGCATTTCTATTTATCTTCTCCTCCTAGGCTCCTGCTGTGAACAAGCCCTCGTTCTCACGCAAGCCAGTCTGACTGTCACAAGGCTCAGGAACCACAGAAACACAGGGGAGCCTCTCTAGTTGCCTGTTACTGGGCCATTTGTGGTTCCACTGCTCTCACTCACTAATCTGTTATGGCAGGTGAAGGCTCCCGTAATCACCCAGTCCCATCAGCTTGTCACGCAGTGAAACAAGGCCAGTAAATAAGGGAGTATGAGTGACCTCCAATACCATATGAAGCTCCTAGAACAGGGAAATGCGATAAACCCCAACCTGCAGGGGGCCAAGACTTCGATAATGACTCTCACATCTGCCACACAGATGACAAGCATCAAGGTGCCTGTATTTCTGAGAGGGGAGAAGCTCTCCATTCAGATCTACATTGTCTCCTGCCCCTTCTGTACCCCAGGTTTCCCATCAGGAGGCGCAGTAGGGAATGGAACTGGCTGTGGGGAGCTCCACACTACTCCAGCACTGGCCTCTGGCAGCAGAAGACAGTAGAGAATGACCTTGGGGCAATGACTGTGGAGAGTGAACAGGTACTCTGATCCCAACCTTTTCCTGGAGGAGGTGCTCTCAAGAGAGGTATGGGGGTGTTGGCTGTGGTAGAAATCACAACTAAATCAGTCACGACCTCTCCCACTCCTGGACTAGCTGCTGCAAGAGAACAGGCTACAGGGAATGGCTGTGGGGAATCCTGATCAGTGATGTGCTGCCAATATATGAACAAGAGGAAAAACAAAACAAAAAACTCTCTCTTTATAATTGCAGTAATTCCCAGGACCCAAGGAGGATGGGTGAGAGGCTGAGGAACCTGCTAATTTGTTACCCCATGTACACAAAAAAAATCTCACTGAGAGCCATACCCAAGGTGGGAGGCAGCAGCAAGTGGCAAATAACCCTCTTATTGGCCAGAGATAAATATTGCACCTGAGCAATATCCTGCTGAGAGTGGCCATGCTAGCTCAAAAATGTTCAACCTATGTAAGGGAGTGGGGACTAACAACCTTGTCTTGGGAACCTTGTCTCTTCCCTCTCAATTTTTCATTTGTTGACAAAAATACATGAAACTAGGTACATTCTGCTCAACCCCAAAGGCAAACATTTGCTCTTCAGAAGTGTTTTTAGGAGCCCCCGAGTTGTGCTCATTCTGACAGACAGGATTCAGCATCGGGGGGTGGACGACTCTACCATAAGGAGGGAAATTGTCCCAACTCTCCCTTCAGTTTGGCTGCTGAGTTTAACAAGGAGCTGTAGAAGCCTCTGAGAATTCCCTCCATTGCCTCACATTACAGCCCCAGCAGGTGATACTGTAGGGAATGGGGCAGGAGCTCTGGCTCGGGGAATGTTCACATACATTCTATTCTCCACCTTTCCCCTGCTGTGTAGGGTACAGTGTAGAAGTGCTACCAGTTTCACTCTAGTCCAGTCAGAGGCACTGCAGCGAATGGTACAGGAGTCCTGGCTGTAGATTTGATCCCAGGCTCAGGCAGGAGTCTTTCTAGGCAATGGTTCTGCAGTGCTTGCTGTGAAGCTGTTCCCGGGAGAAATGTAGTCAGGGTTAGATTCAGACTAATAGCCTAACACTTGTTCTTCTCTAAAAGCAGAAAAGGCCCAAGGCATTTTTCTTTTGCCTTTGCAAAGGCACTGATCACAAACCTGTACACTGCACAGCTCTCTGGGTCCCTTCTGCAGGGAAAAGCCATTAAAGAAAATCACACACATATGCCCAACAACAAAAAGACGAAGAAAAACAACACACAGAGCGAGAACAGACACAGCTGTTTCAATTTATGAGATGAGAAAATCGTTATTTCAAAGAGGGGGGAAGTTTTCCTCTTTGAGAGAGTTAACCAGAATTCACAATAAAACCTTTCTCCCTTCATGAGCTGCTTCGTTTACTGGCAGATTGAGGGGCCCTAGAAGAGGGTCTGTTGCATTCCCCAAGGCTCTTTCTTGCTGGGATTAGCTCACAAAGAGAGTGGGGAGAAATTTTTGTCTGAAACTGACACAGAAATGGAGAGTTTTGGTTCTGCCAAACTGTTCATGTCTAAATTCCTGTTTCCCCAATCCCCTCCCTCCTACCCCCTCCACCCAATTTTTTTTTCTGGTGAAGCTGAAGGATTTTGTTTTGACAATTTCAAAATGAAACATTTTGATTTTTGGTGCAAAGTAACTTTTATTTAGAAATGCTCTTTAATTTTATTTTTAAAAATTGAAAGCATTAAAAAAACCAACTAATCAACCAAAACAAAAAAACATTCAAAATCAAAATGAAACATTGTATTTGACCCTAAACCATTTTTTCAAACGTTTTGATTAATCAAAACGTTTGAAAAAATTTCTTTTTTGGTTCAACCCAAAATAATTTGCCCCCCTGATTTTTTGGAATTACCTGTGAACTGAAAAAAGTCAGTAACTTGTCACAACTCTTACTCTGACATCCCAAAGACATGACTTACATCTACTTCTTTCCCCACCACTTTTCTTTCTCCTTCTCCCTGTATTTTACTTTTTCTCCCCTCATTCTCTCCCTCCCCAACTCTTTTCCCTTATATTCTTCACTTCATGTACACATCTCTCTCTTACACTCTTCTCCCCCAACTCTCTTTTCTTTATCTCTCCCCCTACCTGTTTTCTTCTCTTGCTCCACTATACTCCACCTGTGCTACTCACACTTTGGCCAAAACATGGTCCTGACTGTAACCCTATTGAATTGCTGCAGAGATCAAGAAACCCATAGATGAGTAAGTCCATGGGGAAATGTCCATTAGAGGAGTTCCCTCACTTACAGCTTAATCCTGCTGTTAGTGGGGGCTTCTATGCATTGCGTTCCACGTTGGGCATACATCTAGCAAACATAAGGACCAGTCCCTTCCAGGAGAGAAGAGGCTCTGTGAAATCACCCCACATGGATGGAAAAAACTTGCTTCTCCTACCTCAGAACATGAGAGAATCAAGCTATACGAAAGCCAAACCCCAGGAGATGGGTTGTGCAACTGGGGAGAAAATTAATGATGGGTGTATGTAGCTAACAGCAACACATACAGAAGAGCACAGATGATAAAGAGTTCCTCTGATATGAAACACTGAAAGGCTTCAAAAAGAGACTAGGACATTTTAGACCTTGATTCTGCAAGTAGCTGAAGATGGACAGATGTCTGCACCTTTGTGGAGCCCAACTGAAGTCCATAGGGCTCTGTGCTGGCACTAGGATCTTTCTATACATAGTGATTTGAAGGACTGAGGTATTTGGAAAGGAGAAGAGCAAGAGAAGATCTGACAGCCTAGGTACAAAATAGTGAAAAACAGAGGAGGTTCACCAGGCATTCCCATTTATCCTTTACTGTTCCTCAAAAGATAGCAAATTTCACATGGAGCACGGAGAAGTAATCTTTGTTTGTTTGTTTTGCACAGCATAAAATTAACATGAGGAATTCAGAGTTACGGGATTTTTACTGAAGCAAGTATCTTAAGCAGATTGTAAGTTTCCCCATAAAGGAAAAAGACAACATTTTTTGTATTTATATGAATAAGAATGGTATCTGCAGTTACACTAGCCAGCACAGAAATGATCAAGGCCTAATATGATCATCAGCTGGTGTCAGGAAGAAATCTCTCTCAGGGATTAGTATTGCAGTTTTAAACTTTTCTCTGAAGCATCTGTCATTGCCAGAGACAGGACACTGGATTGGATGGACCATTGGTCTTATCTGGGAAGGCAATTCCTATATGTTCTCTGCATCCTTTTCTATCACTTGATCTCAAAGCACATGGTTTTCTATAGGGAATATGTACACAGGGCCAACTTTATATGGCACAATTTGTATGCAGCTGTCCAGGAATGAAATCTTAAGCAGTGCAGATAGCACATTTATATTCTCCTCATTAAAAGGAAAAATTCTCCTTAACCAGTTATTACTTAATGTCTGTCTTTCTCTGACATATATGCTGGGGTTAACATACAAAAAAAAATAAAGCAATATTTAAACAATCATGTAAAAGAAAGAGGCTTCCTAATGGGACAGAGAGCCTTTCATATCCCAGTTGTTGGTACATGTATAGCTCCAGGTGGTGATGACTGGAACTTGTTACCATCTGGTGGTCATTTGGTGGCCCCTATTTAAGTCTCAGCCTAGGTCCCAGAAAGCAAGTTACCCATCCCCAAATCATACACATTTATGTGTGCTAATTGCTCTCCTTGTTGGCAATTTCAGTGAAGGGCCACAGAATGAATGGCCCATGGACACTGCATTTCATTTTCATCCCAGAGGAGATCCCATCAAGACAGGGCTAAGGCACTTTGGTGAGGCAGCATAGGGGAAGATTGGCTCTACATTTCATAAGCTGTATCTATTCTGGGCGTAGAGAGAGGCCTTCAGTCTTCAGGGTTTGTCAGTCTGGCATCTTTCACCAGCTCAATAATCATGCTAAAAACTAAGTGGAATCAGTGTCTTCCATGGCGAACACCTGGCTGAAACTGCTGCTCATGAGAGCAGAGCTCTAGACATTGGTTACCAGAGATCCAAGTGGAATTGCCCATGCCTTGTGTAAAGTCAGCCTGTTTTTAGTTTACATTTTATATTCCCAGATCCACTGCTCAGGGAAGACTCATTCTCATGATGAGATGTACACACACATAAATCTCTCCAGTAACAAACCAAACAAAACTGGACTGGACTGGAAAGAGATGCTTCATAGCCTACTAGAGATGGTCCTTGGACTGGATGGTCTGGGTGTCACGGACTGCAGAATGGATGGCTTGTTAGCATACAGGGTATTAAGCATGTTTTTGATTTATCACTTGACTTTTGCTCCTTTGATTCCTCTCCCTTTGACATACTGACAGAGATGTAGCATGACTCCTTAGTTCCAGACGCAGTCTTCCGCTGACCTTGTTGCCCAACCCTTGTTATCATCAACTCTTCCTTGGCCTCTGTTTTCCACTGCCTTGAACATGATTGAGAACACCTCTGCAGGAAACTGTTTTACTCATCTGTAATCCCAAGTTATTACTCTGACAAGGCTCCTCTACCCCTCCATCATCTGGAGAATGCCTTTTAATTAAGTCTCCATCTTCTTTTCTCTCTCCACCCTCCTCTCCCCTCCCCTCCTTCTTGCCCTTCTTGTTTTTTGGAAATGTTCCAGCAATAAAGCACAAGGAGGTGCACTGAAAAAGGTTAGGCAAACACAACATTAGCAGGAGAATCAGTAGCATATTGCTCATTAAACACTGAAAATCAACAGTTGCTGTCTTGATCTGCCAATATTGTGAGAGATGGGGATTTTAGCACAAGGTGCCTCTTAGTTTCAAATGGCTTAATTTATGATTTGTGAGCTGACGGTCAGGAGAACAAAACCTTACCCCAGTCAGAGCTGTGCTGACAACACCAAAGCTACAAGCAGAGCCATGTAAAGTTTCCCACCGAGTGCCACTCCACCCTGGCCATGTTGCAGAAACAAACGAGGATGTAAAAACAGTGAAATGTGTTCACAGAAGATAAATTATTTAGCTGGAATTTATGAGGGTGACATCAGCCTAACTCGCAAATTCCTGGATATATTTTATAAGCTGACAGAACATTTCAGACTGAAGAGCTTGGGTTTGGCGCTCCTCCCTCGTTTGCAAATATTTGTACATTAATACTATTCCTGGAAAAAAGAGCTAGTGATGCAGCAGATTTGCACCAGGATTATATGCTTATGGTTTAGTGACATGTTCCAGCAAAGTTGCATTAAAACACAACTGATTTTCGAAAATTCCTTCCTTGTATTTTTTTTCCCCTAGTTTAAAATTTTGGTGAGTTTGGTGGTCATGAAAGATGGGATTGATAGCACATTGGGTATAGTGTGGACAGGGCCTGTGGAACTTGATTCATAGAACTATGTCACTGCCCCTCCCTGCTCCTTACCAGCAGCTCCCTTGCTGTTTCAGTCCTGCCCCACACCCACAGAGCTGCCAATGCCCCTCAGTCCTGACCTGCAACTCCCCACTGCTATTCCAGTTCCGGGAACCTCACACAGCCTGCCAATGTACCTCAGTGCTGACTTGGACACACTGCACACACTCATATCTCCTTTCTGCACTAGTTGTTGGGGGTCGCTTCTGAGTAGAGCAGTCTACTAATTGCAATAGTGTCGCATAGCGATTCTGTCACGTAGTGAAACACCCCCACAAAACATTCTACGGAAAACTATAATTAATGTACGTGAGACTGAGACCTAGACTGGGAACCCAGTTCTGCTCCAAATTGAAGATATGGGACTTTTGCAACTGATTTTCAAAGGGAACAGAATTGGGTCATAAACGTTAGGATTTGTCTACATGGCGACATTCAGAAAAGTTAAACTGAGTTAAATTAAAGGTACAAATGTAAAGTGTATAGGTAAACTGCATTAAACCTACATGGACACTCTCATTCAAAATTAAAGTGCCTTGATTCGGTTTAGCTTGATTAACTTTCAATTCAGATTAATTTTCCTGAGTGTCCCCATGTAGACAAACCCTTAATATAAAGGTGATTCATTCTGAGTTGTAATGGTTTGAAGCAGAGGAGAAAGGATGGTCCTCTGATTAAGCATGAGTATAGAGTACAATTAGGAAACATGATTTGCAAACCAGCCAATCAGCCCACTGCTCTTACATACTTATACCCAGCAATAACCAGTAAGACCCCAATCTTGCAAACAATTACACACACACTTCACTTTAACTGTATCAAACCACAGGAGAGAATCTGCCTATGTTTGTTTTGTTTTTCATGCTCCTTGTTGCCAACAGGTGTACTTGAAACAAGGAGATCTCAAAAGAGAAATATTTTTGTAATAAACACTTCACTTTGGGCTGTAATAAATGCAAAAGTTAATTAGCAAGGACTGCACTTTTCCAGCAACAAGGGGTGGGAGGGAGTTTGAGAAATAAGGGGGTGGGGAGGAGGTCTGACATCGCTGATACAGTTAAGCAGCAAAAGCTGTTCATTACAGCGATTCTACAAAATGGAGCTCTTCACAGCCTCCCCCTGCAGGAAGCCTATTCTCAGCTCCAGTCCTCCATTAGAACTGCTTTTTAAACAGCTAAAGGAAAAGTCAGATTTTTTGCTGAAATGTAGTCCAAATACCAAAGATCTTTAAGTGTGCGTGAAGCAAGGAAAGCTGTGTTTCCAAGGAGCTCCTAATCACTCTGCCGGGTAACTAAAAAATTAGTCCAACAAAGCAGGATTAGGTCTCAGTTTGGTCCCAGCCCAGCATGCTATAAAAGAATCATTCTCTTATCATTGCTCATTCATCATCGACATACTAGTTGTGTCACTACCTCCACTGGGGTTTGCGCAGTGAAAAAAGTCCTTATGATTTAAGAACAGTCAGTCTTCTCCTTTCCTCTTGCAGGAACATATTCCTCTGTTTGTTAATTCCACTGAATACCAGAAGTATGGCCAGACAAAATGGTGTGAATTTTTCTTGACAGAGGTAAATCTTTACTTTGGATGCAAATGATTATTATAAAATGCAATGCGCACCCTCTCTCCCCAAACACCATCACCACCATCAAATCACCAGACAATGGAGTTCACAGAGTCTCAGGACCTTGTTTAATTTAATCCAGGGATTCCACTTTGTTACATACATTCTATACTAATTGATGGTAAAGATGATTATTATTATTTAGCTTTTGGATTACAATCATAAACTGGAGGCCCCAGTCAGAGACCAATTGGATTAGTGCGCACACACACACACGACCAAAAAGTGATTCCTTACCCCAGAAAGCTTGCGGTCTAAGTAATTGTTTATTTCTATCAACTCTTGTCCCCATACTCCTGAAAACACAGCTCTTAACACCATGCTGGGGTCTTGGGAGATGGAACATCTCCTGAGTACACAGGACAGTAGCATTTCCAGCTGCACTGCTCCCCCTAACACCATGCTGTGGTCTTGGGATATGGAGCAGCTTCAGGGTGTGAAAAACAAGGTCACCGTCAAAAGTATAGTAGACTGTAATGTTTTGCTGCGCTTTTGATTAGTGGAACATGTACGGGGTCAGAAAACTATCAGCATCTCCACAGTATCCCTTCAACCCATGATCTTTCAGGCCATGGCTCCTAACAGATCCTATTTGAGGTCTTAACTACATTAGCACGTTACACTGGTTGAACTAAAAGTATGATTTTAAACCAAGTTTGGATATGTCTACTCTGCCCTGCAGTTTGGACTAAAGGGGTGTGAATAGCAATGTGCACTGAAGCGCTGTGCTGTAACTGAAAAGTCCTGAGTTCACAAGACTACATTAGTGTGAATTCAAGACCTTTAAGTTTGCACCTGCAGCATCCGCACAGGGGAAGCTCAGTGCAACACTTTGATGCATGCTACTATTCATCTGATCTTGTGCGGGGAAGGGGGAAATGTAGACATGCACCCAGTTAACCTGGTGCAACCCTCCATTTGGGCATTCTTATTTTGGTTTAAGAGTGGCTTATTTCAGTTTAGCATAAATCGTGTCCCGACTTCAGCTAAGCCCAAATAAGAGTGTCCAAACACAGCCAACCTTTTGCACCAATTTAATTAAATTGGTTTTAAAACTTTAGTTAGATTGGTGCTACTTTTTCATGTAGACAAGCTCTGAATTCCCTATTTAGGATCTAGTAACACACCAAAATCTATTTTGTGAGAAACTACAGAAATAAGCTTCAGGCCATGGAGAGAAGTATTAATTTGCCAGTAATGAAACTGACATGCTGGGAAAATATAAAATCAATCTTGCATTTAAAAGCAGAACAATAGTGGCTACACTTCCATATTTTTCTCTCTCTCACACGCTCTCTTCCTTTCTTCCCACAGTGAGCTTGTTACCACGGAGCCCATATTATGGACATTACCCACAAATCTCTGCTCTGTTTAAATTAAAAAAAGAAACAGTGTTTTTAATCAATCTATTTGCACTGCTCTGTCACAACTCACAAAAGCACTTTGATTTCTTTTCATTGCTCTCAAGAGAACTGAATGCAGATGACTAAAAAAATTAAAAGAAGAACAGAGAAGCATAAAGAATTAACAAGCCCCTGCCAAACTGAGACAATGGTAAAAAAATAAAATAAAATAAAATAAAATAAAAAGGAACCAGAATTGATCTCAATTATCTGTCACATTCTGATCTTGTGATTCCTACCCCATCACAGCTGACTGCCACTATAATTGTGAAGCAATGCTGACCATTTTGTTCTTTAAAGAACAGGTTGGTCCTTCTGCTCCATTTCTCAGACTACATAGCACTCTTGACACCTTCACAGTTGCACCCTAGAATGTGAATGCCAATATCCTGAACGCTGCTCTAAGTGATCACTGGAAATTCCCATCTCATTCCATCCTCCTTTGGAACCTGAACATTCAGATCTGGGGTTTTAGTTCAACTCTTGATTAAAAAGTGGGGCTATTTAGTGATTTGCTTCACGTGGAACCACAGCCATAAAGAACTCTATAGCTCAGATCTAGCGAGAGTCGATTTTTATTTTTTAATAAGTTCCTGATTCTCTCTCATGGGAGTTTTGCCATTGACATCAGTGGGTGCAGAAGCAGGCCATAATGTGGGAAAAGGTTAGGTACAAATATTATTTAACACGTCTCCTTAGTTTTCCATCTGTTAATCTGTAAGCACTTTTACACAGAAACATGCATATTATTATCTCCATTGCATGAAGAGGGGTTGCCCAAGGTCAAACAGCAAGCCAAAAGCACAGATGGAAATAGAACGTTGGTCTTCTTACTGCCAGGTCCCTGACTTAACCACAGGACCACCCACTGTTACACGGGTCAGGAATGCATAACCCATCCCATCCTACCGTACCCAGCTGTACAGCACCAGCATTACCCACTCTAATATTTGAATTACTCCAGGTATATGCTCTACAAACCAGTCCTACAACAGGCATCCCCAGCTCTGTGCGCTCTGTTCCATATCCTCCAGATCTGCTAGTGTACTGGATTCTTGCTCTTACAGTTTTGAGTAACTTTCATGCTCTCCCAAATTGGTGAGATGCCTTTCCCTTCCAGCCATGGCACTGAACTTCCCCTAGGGTCCATAATGAAGGCACCTGTGACACATTAATGGTAATTGTAAACTATTTAAAACTTATTAAAGACTTTAGTAAAAGGGAAAAAATGATAGGGACTATTTGCAATATATTACCCCTGAGTTTGGTTCAAAAGGGAAATATCCACACAGTTGAGCAGTGTCTACATCTGGGGTTTTGCTTTATAACTTTCTTTAACTGAAATCCAGTAGTTTTCCCTATCAACTTTAAAAATGAGAGTCCCTACCTACTCGCTGCTTATAGTGCCTATCACCACAGTAACTCAGACTGTGATTATCAAAGCGGATGCCTTTAGGAAAATGTCTTCACTGCAACTCAACACCCATGGCTGGCCTGCATCAGCTGACGTGGGCTCACGGGACTCAGGCTGTGGGGCTACAAAATTGCTATGTAGATGTCTGGGCTCAGAGGGGAGCCAGGTTCTGGGTCCCTTCCCTCTTGCAGGGACCTAGAGCCCAGGCTTCAGCCTGAGCCCAGATGTCTACTCTGCAGTTTTATGGCCCTGCAGCCTAAGCCTTGTGAGCCTGAGTAAGCTGATACAGGCCAGCCATGGGTGTTTGATTGGACTGGAGCGCAGACATACCCTAAGTGTTACCAGGTGCTATTTGAACAGGAGGATGAGGAGGTACCAGGCTGGATGCTGTCATAAATAGATAGGTAAGGTAAGGGTTAAAGTTCTTTTACCTGGAAAGGGTAACCAAACACCTGACCAGAAGACCAATCAGAGAACTGGATTGTTTAAAGTCAGGGGCGGGAATTTGTATACTCGGGGTCTTTTTTGTTTTCTCGGCTGTGAGTAAACAAGGTTTCCTCCTAACTCCTTCTTATTTCAAATATTATACCAAAAGTCTGTGAGTACAAAGGGACCCCCAAAGCAAGTCGGCTATGAGGAGCTTTGGGTTGTACGAATAGATGTGGATGGCTGTGTCTTTTGTTGTTTTCTCGGCTGTGAGTTAACAAGCTTCCTCCTAACTGCATCTTATCTCCAAGTGTCTCCTACACATCTGTGAGTACAAAGGAACCCCCAAGCGATTCGGCTATGAGGAGCTTTGGGTTGTATTTACATGTATGTGGATTGGTTGGACTGGTTTAATCGGGCTATCTTTTAAATCAGACTGTTTCTTCATATTTTCTTATAAGCAAGAGCCTGTATTGAGTTTCTTAATGCAAGATTATTGTTTTATATTTTCTTTCTTTTTTTATATAAACTTTTCTTTTAAAACGTGTGGAAGTTTCTTTTCCTAGGGAGGCAAAGGGAAGGGAACAGCCAGGCTGTGGGCTATTTTCCTATTGCTTTCAGGGAAAGAGCAGGCTACGGGGAAAGATAAAAAGAATCACCTCTGTATCAGGTACCTGTCTCCCTCACGGGAAGGCAGGCACGGGGAAAGGCAAAGCCAAGCTGTTGGCATTTTGCATCTCAATTGTCCTGGGGGTAGAGAACGCTTATCTCTTGGGAAGCAGAGAAACCGGTTTCGTGATACTCACAGGCTAGACCAAGAGGCAAGCCTGGGAAGGAGGGGGGAAGGGGTTTTCTCCCCTGCTTTTAGCATCCAAGGGATTTGGAATCTGGGTGTCCCCCCAAGGGAGGGTTGGGGACACCAGAGAGAGGAAAGGGGGGATCAGGCCCCATCAATTCCTGATCTGGTGGCAGCGAGAATATCCAAGCTGGTAGTGAGCTTGGGGGAGTTTCAGGTAAGCCCCCAGATTTTGGACGCAAAAGTCCAGGTTTGGGACAGGACCAGATTGTGGATGCTAAAGTTCAGGTCTGGGACTGGGAGGCTAGATTACCACAGATGCACTGCAAGGTGAGGATGGGGAGATGACCACACGTTCCCATTTGATATGTCCCACTTTGGTAAAAGCAGCAAGGCAAATGGACAGAGGGGTAGGAGCAACACAAACATGACACAGCATTTCTTCACCTTTTCTGGTCTAACTGACCCATCTGGGCCTCCAAGCATACAATGCCAGGCAGCTATGAAGAACAGAAGGACACAACTGAGAAAATTCAGAGCTTGGGTTTTGTTTGGACAAACATCTGCGCCACTGTGTAAGGGACACTGGGTTCCACTGTTCTCCAACCAGCTAATCCATCCCTATGACTGATGCATAAAACTCTGGTATTTTCCAGTTAAACAAATTAAAGTATCATTGCAGGAGAATTTCTTTTTGATGAAGAGCCCCAGACTGCAGAAGTCCCTACTGGCAATCAGGCTGAGGATGAGCCTTGCACACTGCAAAACTCATCTTTTCACGTAGCCTTTCCTCACCAACTGGAACTGAAGCAAGTCCTGCCTGTGTTCACCTGGGAGACAACAACCAACAGTTAACACAGGGGAATTGGGAGAGCTGAGATCCTGCCTTCATCATGAATGTTAACCACATGATAACATAAACAAGTCAGATACTATGATGCTGGAATTTTAGAAATGTAAGACAGATCTCCAGTGGGTTAAGGCAAGTTACAGATCTAATTCCAGGTGAGTTTGCTAACATCTTTGGAGATGCTCAGATGAATTACTTACATAAAGAAGTTCATGGCTTTATAGTAGGAACCTTATTCTCACCAAGAAGCTGTTCTTTTAAGAAATCTGTTCCCCCCAATGAGAGTTAGTTTTAGTGGGCCCAGTTACCATCAGAAATATGCTGCAATGCATTCAACTAGATGGTATATAAGGTTCATGATTTAAGCTGGTTGACTATGTAGTTATCTGTGCTCGGAGGGGAGAATTCAGAAGTGGTGTCTCTGCTCCACCTGGGCAACTTTACTCCTATGATTATCTGCGTAAAGATTACTTCTGTCCACAGGGTCCTGATTTCCTGATATTGGATATTCTCAGCATGATGCATCTCACTGACTAAAGATTGGTATATTTATTAAAGACCGGTGCATTACCAATAAAGTCTATTTTTGGACGGTATGACATTTATGAACAGCATGACTCCATCTTTTCGAACACACCGAGTCCAAGGATTTCATCAGCACAGCATACCATCACCCTTTGCATCAGGAACTCCATTCCAACTCCTTTCTAAAACCTGACTGTAGCCAGGAGAGTGACTCTGTAAAAATGACATGGGGGTGGGGGAATATATATTCTCCTGGTGATTCCACCCCAGATTTACTCATTTTTCAAGTCAAACTCTGCTTTTTCCAAATGCCAGCAACACACATTTCCCCTTGTGAACTGAGAATTCAGCTGGTTCTTTGTCCCTCATCCCTCATTCCCAGCAATGAGGATTTTCCCACTGGAATTTAGCTGACAATTCTATTGATAACACACAAGGCAGAACAGAATCTACCTAATTCTCCCATAGCTCTAGTGACACTGCAGGGCTAATGGAGATACAAACGTGTTTGTTTCAGTAAAAGAAGGAGACAAGGATTCAAAGACACAAAGAGGTGTGTGTCACCGTGTGTGTGCGCATGCACTGGAGGGAGAGAGAGAAAATGCCTGTGCGAAATATGGTTGATTTAAGCTTAAACAGAGACCAGATTAACCAATACAGTATTTTGGAATCTCCTGAAAATGGAACTTCTCTAGATTCCTGTAATCAGAGACAGACATTTCCCAATGGCTTCTTTAATCTTGCCTCCCAAAACACCTTGACTAATCACTGACTCACTTCTTGGCACCCTTAGTCCACCATGGCCTGATCCCAACAGCCTTAATCTATCCCTGTGTGCAACTGACACGAGACAGCAGATGAAGGTAGTTGGGAGCTTGCCCTCTGCTCCAGGAGCAGTAGATGGTTTGGAACCTGCTCCCTTCTGGATAATGAAAGCTTCAGGGGAAAAAAACTTCAATAGCAAAAATGCTCCAGCTTCTTCTTCTGTAGATATACAGTGAGGCAAGTCAAAATCTGCTCTCATCCAAAGTGCCAAAGGCATCAGGGTTTGAACAAGAGAAAAAAAGGCTCTTCAGCATATAGACACATTAAATCTTTTGAAATCCATGCAGTATTCTTCTCTCATGCTGGCCTTCATTTCACAACACAGAGCTTTTCCATCCATGACCCACACTTGCATCAATTTTGATGGCAAACATTTGGAGGGGAGATTGGGGGGAGTGTTCCCCTTCTGAGGTTTCTGCTCTTTGACCTAGGTTATAAATTGATCCTGAGACTGTCACTGCATCTGATACACAGAACGGCAAGAGTTTTCCAATGCGACATCTCAGAAGGGAGGTGGTATGCATAGGAGGGTCTCCCTTAAGATTTTGTGACTTCAAGACAACATCTCTGCCTCACCAAAGGCTCTTACGTAAATTACATTATTATAGGATAAGAGGGAAGATCCTTTCATGGATTGAGAACTGGTTAAAACACAGGGAACAAAGGGTAGGAATAAATGGGAAATTTTCAGAATGGAGAGGGGTAACTAGTGGTGTTCCCCAAGGGTCAGTCCTAGGACCAATCCTATTCAACTTATTCATAAATGATCTGAAGAAAGGTGTAAACAATGAGGTGGCAAATATTGCAGATGATACTAAACTGCTCAAGATACTTAAGACCAAAACAGATGGTGAAGAACTTCAAAAAAACTCACAAAACTAAGTGACTGGGCAACAAAATGGCAAATTAAATGTAATGTGGATAAATGTAAAGTAATGTGCATTGGAAAAAATAACCCCAACTATACATACAATACAATGGGGGATCATTTAGCTACAACTAATCAAGAAAGAGATCTTGGAGTCATCGTGGATAGTTCCCTGAAGACGTCCACGCAATGTGCAGCGGCAGTCAAAAAAGCAAACAGGATGTTAGTAATCATTAAAAAAAGGATAGAGAATAAGATGGAGAATATCTTATTGCCCTTATATAAATTCATGGTACGCCCACATCTTAAATACTGCATACAGATGTGGTCTCCTTATCTCTTAAAAGATATATTGGCATTAGAAAAAGTTCAGAGAAGGGCAACTAAAATGATTAGGGGTTTCGAATGCGTCCCATATGAGGAGAGATTAAAGAGGCTAGGACTTTTCAGCTTGAAAAAGAACAGACTAAGTGGGGGGAGGTGGGGATATGATAGAGGTATATAAAATCATGAGTGGTGTGGAGAAAGTGAATAAGGAAAAGTTATTTAATTGTTGCCATAATATAAGAACTAGGGGCCACCAAATGGGCAGCAGGTTTAAAACAAATAAAAGGAAGTTCTTCTTCACACAGCGCACAGTCAACTTGTGGAACTCCTTACTTGAGGAGGTTATAACAGGGTTTAAAAGAGAACTAGATAAATTCATGGAGGTTAAGTCCATTAATGGCTATTAGCTAGGATGGGTAAGGAATAGTGTCCCTAGCCTCTGTTTGTCAGACAGTGGAGATGTATGGAAGGAGAGAGATCACTTGATCATTACCTGTTAGGTTCACTCCCTCTGAGGCACCTGGCATTGGCCACTGTTGGCAGACAGGATACTGGGCTTTGGTCTGACCCAGTATGGCCATTCTTATGTTCTCATGTCTGTATTGCTGCCTGAGGAAGCAACAGCAGTGTGCACGCAAGACTGAGTTCCTTGCACTGCAGGTGAGAACACCAGGGGCCATAGTCATCTGAGGTGTAAATTAACTGCTTACAGTGAAGCTAGAAAAAGGTGAATGCAAGATGTTGACTTCATTGGAGTGATACCAGGGATGAATTTGGCCCTCTATCACAAGGACATCCATCATGCTCTCCCTTCTAGTGATGTGGGAGAGGCTTGCACTGCCTGTGCTATCCCTCTTCTCTGAATCACCATGGGACCTCCGGCTTCTATTGCTGTCAGTTGGGGCACCTCCAACAGCACTAAAATAATGGCACAAGACAATATTTAAGAGAAGAAAAAGACAACCCACCTAAACATGAAGGAGTCACATTCTGCACTCAGTTACCCCAGTGTCAAATCCAGAACAACCAGTGGAGCCATTCATTCATGCTGAAGTAACAGATCAGAATTTCGCATTTGAGTGTCACTCATTGCCTTCCCACTGATCCTGAAACTCATCTAAGAACTTATACAGGCACTATGTGTGCTTCGCCTGGATATGAAGTTTATACCATCACTTTCTCCTTCCCAGTGGACAGCAATCTACGTGGTTGTATTTGCATTTGCTTTGAGGTTTGTTTGTTTGTTAAAGCATTTTGGAGCCCATGAAAGCAAAGGACAGAAAATACAGGATGGAATGGACTGGACAGCTTGCACAGCTGTCCTTACCCAGCTCTGCCAATGCTTCTCATTCCTGACCTGCAGCACTCCCTGCTAGCTCAGTCCTGGCCCCAGAGGGCACATCTACACAGCCCATGGCAGCAAGTCTCAGAGCCCAGGCTGACAGACTGAGGCTCATGCTATGGCACTAAAAAGAACTGGGTCGATGTTATGACTCAGGCTGGAGCTCAGGCTCTAAAGCCCACAACCTCTCCCTAGGCTTCGGAGCCCGAGTCCTAAAATCTACACAGCTATTTTTAGTGCCGTAGCCTGAGCCCAAGTCTGTAGACCAAGGTCCTGAGTCTCGCTGCTGCGGGCTGCTGCTTGCTTTGTGGCTGTACCCTTACTGCTCTGGCAATGTACCTGACTCCTCACACACACAGCACTCCCTGCTATTCCAGCATTGGGCTCCCCACACAGCTCTGCCAGTACCCCTGAATCCTGCCCAACAGCACCCTTGCTATTCCAGGCCTAACCTCTCTTTAGCAGAGCAGAGCATTGCTATTGATCTGGGTGCTGGTCTTGTGATGGAGAGCGCCCAGAGGAAGCCTGCTGCAACAGTGCAGTACTGAAGCAGCCAGGAAATGATTTTTTCCCCCCTTTAAAAGACCAAGTTTAAAGCTGTTTCTTCAGTGGTGATTTGAGCCAGGGAATAACACTAAGGGTTTGCTCATGCCATTTAGCCACAGCCCAGGGGGATGAGCAATGCGCAGTTGCACCACTGCAAGAGAAGCTGAGGGAGGGACTATCCTGTGCAGACCCACCTCGTCTAAGATGATATACACTGCGCCTCTGGTGTGTCCAGCCTGCCCGACAAGCTGACGGAGGGGGGATCCCCATCTTCTTTGGGCTCCTGTTCAAGCCCAGGAGTGCACTGAGGGAAGAAATCCTATAGTCTCTTGAATTTAGGGACTGCAATTGTGATTGGCACATGCTTGAGGGAAAGGATCCTCTCACCGCATCCTGTGCACCTACAAAAGGGCTGGGAACAATCTGGCCTCAATGCAGTAATATAGAAGCCCTCTTTTTCCCCCCAGGCATACAGGGATTTCTTTTCCAGTCTCAATCTCTGGTTAACAGCCTGAGGCAGCTACAGCTACTGCATCTCCCCTCATCCCTGCTTACTGGCATACCTCAGCCAACATAACATCATTCTCAGGGAATGATCAGAGGAACAGAGAGACCATATGGGGCAGGCAGAAAGGGTTGCTTGAGAGGAGTGTGAGAGATGACCAGACAAGAAAGTGGGAGGGAGAGAATGAGTGCAAAGAAAGAATGAAGACAGGAGCGCAAGGGCAGAGAGAAAAACAGAGCTGCACTAAGGTGAGATGCAGTAGCTAGGCAGAGAGATGGAATAACAGAATAGCTCAAAGCCATAGGATGCTGGAAGGGGGCGCTCGAACCCCACATGAAAGCTGATCAGCTCTTGGCACTTGTGCTTCAGACAGAGCTCTCTGCTAGCTGCCTCCTCCTGATATTCCCTTCTCTGCCAGCTGCCACATTAAAACCCAGCCCTCCGCTGCAACAGGCCTGGGGTGCATTGATATTTCCTGCCTTGGCTGTCACCCACACTGCTCCAAAAGCCTTCGCCAGTGCCCCTTCCTCCAGTGGAGGCTGCTGGGGAGTTTGGGGCTGGAAAGCAAGCAATTTTGAAGTTGTAAATACCACCATTTCTGGTACCCCAGGTGGCAGGAGAACAATCAGCTCAGAAAGAGTGGGAAGCCTGTTTTGTTTTGTTATTTAATTGGACGCTACAAGGTAATAACAAGCTGTGGTAAGAGCATCTCCTGTTAATATCTATTTCCCATCACTTTGGAAGATGACAACTGTATCTCAGCTCGGAGGAATTGTTTTCTGACAAGATGCAGGAGTTTGCCAATGGCCTGCTATCTTGGCACACAGGAATTACCATGCTAGGCTCATCAAGTCCTATATCCTGCCTCCAGCTGGGCCCAGTGGCTGATGCTTCAGCAGAAGGTGAAAATCCCCCATAATGCACTTGGGTCAAGTGAGAAATGCAGTTCATGGGGATTATGGGGAGGGAGTGAATCTTTCCTGACCACACTGCTACCCAAAACCAAATAGCTGGTGTCCTGATGACTCAGATGGCATAGAGATGAGATCAGCACAAATGCTTTGAGAGATTAGCCATCAGGTGTTTGCCATCTTAAAAGTACTTTTCATACATTAACCAGTTAATCTCCATAACACTCCTGTGAGGTGGGTCAGTATTATACCCATTTTCCAGATGGGGAAACTGAGGCACAGAGCAGGCATGTGACTTGCCCCAAATTCACACAGCTAGTCAGTGTTAGGTTAAATTTTCCTGTCTCAGAACACTTTTAATCCAAGAGAACAATCCTGTCACAGATGTGATTCCAAAGAGGCCCAGGAGTGGGCAATGAAAGAAAAAGATCCAGAAAGTAAACTGATAACATTCAGAACAGTTATCTCTTTAAAGCTGCCTTTAGCCAAGGTTCACTGGTGCAGCTGACATAGCAGCTGAACGTCAATACACTAGATGCTTATCCCACCCACCCTGGGGCTGATAGACTGTCTGTGCCAAAACGAAAACCGTGTGGGGCTCTGGCTGAAATATCTGGGACGCAGCAGGGGGCTGACAGGGAAGTGGAAGGAGGAATGATGTGGAGGCAATGGGGTGTGAGAGTTGTGTTTGACCTGCAATATAGCTAACAACAAAATCAATCTACCAGCTGTAGCTATCTAGTCCTCCATCCCCGCTATCTGTTCATCTTTTCACTGTAGCAACCTGTTATTTCTTCGTCCATCCACTGTACCTATCGGCCTATCTTCCTTGCTTTATCTATTCCTTTGTCCCTCTACTGTATCTCTCTCTCCATCTTCCTGTATCTTTTTTCTCCTCCATCCCCTTACTGTAGTTATTTGTGTTTCCATTTTATCTATTGCTTCACTCTTCTATTGTATCTTTCTGTCCATCTTTCAATTGCGTCCACTATCTGTCTGTCCTTCTATGATATTGATCATAACCGCCAACTTGTATTGATCTCTCCCTGCATCCCTCTATTGTAGTATTTAGCTACCCGCAGTATCTATTTATCCATCTACCATAAAGTAAGTGTCTGCAGTTTGTTGGTCTGCCTCCTTTTCCCCATCTGTATGTGAAATAATGAGAAGGTTGCCTTATTATGGGGGAAGGGGTGTGCTAGTGAACTAGCTGCCCTGAGTTCTCAGCTGGGGAAGTTCTCATCTTCTCCCCACACCAGCTGTGGCTCATTTATCTGAGAATGTGGCTGCTTTTAGTGTTGTGATACAGCATGGCCAGAGGACAGCATAAGAGTGTTAGCAGGGGGCCTTATTCCCTGCCAAGGGAGGAAGGTTTGCTTTAGATTAACTAGAACAGCTGTGGCCAATTAGAGCACCTGACT
>NC_133769.1:161456424-161466401 GCF_003597395.2 Chelonoidis abingdonii | reverse complement strand
GCCCAGGTCCCTCCCTCTCCACTCCCCTCCTCCAAGGACACTAGGGGAGTGATTAAGAACTGGTTCAGAGGCAAGCAATAGCGCCCTGAACCTACCCCAGAGAAGAGAAAGCGCGAGACCCAGAGAACAGTACCGGCAATTTGCCACAGTGTATATTATTAAAAAGCATAAGAAACCAACCGGCCTGCAAAAGGCGAGGTAGAGAAACCATTAAGAACAGACGGGCTCTCTGCTAATGATTACCTGAGACTTGCCTGGGGCTGGCAGCTAGGAAGCAGGTTTATGTTTGCATCCCATGGCTCACAGTGTCCTACATGGGGATTTTTCAGATATTTTCCTGCTTTTGGACATTCAGAGAAAAATAAAGCATTACGTCCATGGTTTAACTAGGACAGGGGGTCTCAAACTTCATTGCAACTCGACTCTCTTCTGACAACAAAAATTACAACATGACCCCAGAAGGGGGGATCGAAGCCTGAGCTTGCCTGTGCCCCGCTGCCCGGGAGAGGCGGGGGCAAAGGCAAAGCCTGAGGGCTTCAGCCCCACTGCCCAGGGCTGAAACTGACGCCTGGGATTCGGCCCTGGGTGGTGTGGCTCAAGCTTCAGCCCCAAGCCCCAGTAAGTCTAACATCAGCCTTCACAACCTCATTAAAACAGGGCTGCAATCCAATTTGGGATCCCAACCCCCAGTTTGAGAATTGCTGAAGTAGGACATTAAAAAGAAGTGCTTAGTGCCAGTATTAAATCCCCCAGCACCTGCTGCCTCCTATCCAACCCTGCAGTCCCATTACTTCAGCTGATTGTTTAGTGCCAGCACAGTCTGCTAGATTCCTGTAGCCTTGTCCTTTCTCCTGCATTTCTACCTTACTGCCTTCTCCGTCCTGCACACAGGCTTTGTCCCTGTTTCTGGATCCTTTCCAACAGCACATTCCTGTTCACGCTATTTCCAACATTCTTCCCATCTATCAATGTGGTGCCCAGCAGTGTAGTAACTGAGCATCCACTTCAACCCTCACCCATGCCTTCAGGGCCATGGCAGCCTCATTTAACCCTTGATGCATATTAAGGTGCATCTTCCGAGAAGAAAAGTAGATGACATCCTAAAACCCAGGGGCAGATCAGCAGTTAACTTTAAGTTGACCAGACAAAATCTTAGATATTAGGCTAAATTTTTTTTATTTAGTTTCCACCCATTGAAATTTGCCTGAAAGATCATGACAAGCTTTATTTATCTTATAAGTATACTACATTAACCTTGCAAGTGTGCTAATGGGCAAAAAGTGCTGTCTCAACAACATACTACAATAGGAAATTAACCATGTTCATCAGAGAGAGATTTTAATTATTGTTCTTTCTTAAAAGTACTACGTAATGCAACAATGCCCCTTTCCTCACAGGGCAGCAGATGAAGAGGATGACATGTGCCTTCTACCTCACGGTTGTTCCTAGAGAGGCAGAGTTGATTTTCCTTCCTGAGAGGTGGGGCTTCTCTCTCCCTCAGATGTAGGAGTGAAGAGACAGAAATTGTAACTGGCACAGAAAATTGAAGACCAATATACCAAACACTGGGGCACTGGTTCAGTGGTAGACAGTCTGTGTCACGTGAGCCCTGTTGCTGCACACAGAGAAAGCAGTGCAAGCGAAAAGCAAGTGTGGTAGACGAAAATGTTGCTGAAACTGCACCCCGGGAATCCCCTCCCAGAGCATATATAAAAACATGCCTGGAAAGTCTCCTGGAAAGTTGTCCCAATCTCTCCTTCTGGGGGACAACAGGAGTACGCATAAGTCCTGTGTCAGCCTCTGTTCACAATGGTGAATATGATCATGATAGTAGGATGTGCTCTTATGTTTTCTGACCTCTGTGGCGAGCTGGTGGCTAAAGGTCTAGGTAGTGCCAGGCTCATCTGGTCATATGTCTGCACATATCACGGCTCTTGTGCTGCACAGGTGCTGGGCCACCTGCTGGTTCATGCACAGACTTTGTACAGTCATTCTCTGCTTGACAGTGCTGTGGTTATGGGTCACATGGTTTGTGGTGGGTGGCTGATCTGAGTGATGAGCCCACAATGTCTCCACAGCAGTTAGCAGGCATTGCTGACGCACAGCCCCTATTCTTGTGACTTGCTTTCCTTGTGAGGCTAGTTATTCCTTTCAGATCGGCACGCTGTGTGTCACTATGCTAGTGACTATTCGGTGCTGCACTGTGCAACCAGCCACTTAAGCATCAACTGGATGCTTGCTGAATGCGTGATCTCTCATCCCCATGACCTTCCTAGGAGCAGGAATAGGATATCCAGGAAAGCCCTGGATATGGTACATGCAGTGGACTGGACTGCAGTGGGCTCTACAGACATATAGGATCACAGGGTGATTTCCTTCTATGTGGCTATCACACACATTGTGATAAAATGCCAAGGATGGTTTGCCTTGCCCTCCATCAAAGGGTCTCCATGTACTTCTGCTATGACGCACATCATTGCTAAACCCAGCCTACTCTCTCATTTTACTGCCATTGCCCCTACCCATTCGAGTTCCACCTGTCAACCACCATCTCTGTTGCCTTACTTAGACTACAGCAGCACTTGCAGTGGTTGCCTCTCTGTGCTGTCTAGTTTAGGGGTTGCATCCCTGCCCCCTCCTTGTTTTGTGGGGATCTACTGAGACATTTATGCTGCACTCATCAATTTGTGGCACACGGGGTTGGCTCCACTGCTACTGGCTACATCCAAGCCAGTATGAGCTCAGCTGTAGCAGGCAGTACACTTGCACTTGACTGCATGCCACAATTTTGTCACTTTTTTTGTGTGGCATCAGTATTGTACTATCTGTGATGATGGGTCTCACAGATTTTTACGGCTTGCTAATGTATTGCTGTCAGATGAAGTTTAGGAGATAAGGCCAATGAGCAGGGACCAATCCAGTTTTACCTGGCATCTCTGAGAAGCCTTTAAGACCCTTTATTCTGTTGGTAAATTCTTAAGTGGGGAGATTTAGTGCATCATCCAATGTCTTTTGGAAGTCTGTCCCTGATAAAACCATATCATCCAAGCAGGGCAGAGGCTAGGGAGCTTATCCCAGGCCACTGTGAAGATGGTGTCAAAGGAGGATAAGCAAAGGAAATCAAATGCTCAGAGATTTATCCAGACACAGAGAAATGGATGATGTTATCCAATACGACAATCTATTTTCTTTCACTAGCACAAATCAGATTCTATCAGTCAAACAATGCTCTTTCAGAACATGAGAGCCTTTTGGAACAGAGTGTGTGTGCAGTGCTGCAGAAGTTTTGTGGTTTTATTTTCTCTGTTGTTGCCACTCTTAGACCAGCTTCCTGTTGGGAGAAACAGAGATAGCAGTGATCGTGAGCAATGCCACAGACTGCTCTCCTCCAGTACTTTGCGCCAACAGATGGTGGAACTGGAGTAGGGGAGATCTATGATGCACTGTTCCCTATAGTGCCTCCTGCTGGGTAAGGATAGGGCTGGAGTAGTCCTAAGCTTTCTCACAGCCAAAATCCCGGTGTTATTCCTTACAGTGCCTTCTACTGCCAAGACTGGGATCGCAGTCCATGTGAGCTCCACTTTGGCCAGTGTTACTGTAATAAGCCTCTTCCCAAATCTGGACCTTAGCGTCCAAAATCTGGGTGCTTAGCATGAACCTCCAAGCTTAATTACCAGCTTGGATCTTATCTCGCTGCCACCATCCAAAATTTCCAGGGTTTTGGCCCCCTCTGGTCTCCCCAAACCTTCCCTGGAGAGACCCCCAAGACCCAGAAGCTCTGAGTCTTACCGAGAGAGAAAAAAAAGAAAGAAAAAGACATCAAATTTATCTGTATAAAGATGACAATAATACAACCCAAGGATGCAATTGCTGTTAAAAAGAAAAAAATGAATAAACACGATGATCAAAAAGATATCCAAATTGTGAAACATTCCAGCAAGTGACACCACTATGTAAAATTACAGCCCATAAACAACATAAAAGCCTATAACGTGGTTATCTACCTGTACATTACACAGTTGGAACCACAGAAAGATTAGAAGAAAGGATAAGAAGGCTTTCATATGCTGAGAGACAAACAAAAAGACTCAGAGTTCAAAAATTCCCTCCCTGACTTTGAAAAATCTGGTTTTCTGATTGGTCCTCTGGTCAGGTGTTTGGTTCCCTTTGTTAATCCTTTACAGGTAAAAGAAACATTAACCCTTAGCTATCTGTTTATGACAGTTACACACTGTGGTAAGCAGGTCCACACATCTGCAAAAGCTCTGCCTCTATCAAGGAGGTGAACAGAGTAGCTGCTCTATGATAGCCAGTGGTGGGCTGCCTTAGACCTCAGCTTAGTCCTCAGCATTCTTCAGAGAGACAGGACAATACACTGTCAGCTCTTTCTTCAGAGAAGTAGGGAGCAGAGGCTGTTTGTAAACAGGAATCACTCAAATGCATCTCTCTGTAATCTGAAAATGTCACAGTCCACTCCTCTGCTAACTATTTATTCAGCTTTCTTCACACGCCTGAACTTTCACTCGGCCCTGGGGCAGCAGTAAAGGAGCTGGTGACCTATCAGCCACCTTGCTGTTCAATAGCAACAAGGCAGCGTAGAGGTGAGGAAAAGAGGGCCATTTCCATTGGGGCTGCCTGTGAAGAATACCAGCCTGAGCTCTCGTGCCTCTGTCTAAACTATATCTGATAAGCTCCCAACTGGCCACTCCCCCCACCCCTTGTACTGGCCTTGGCGAGTTCCTTGATGGAACATAAACAGTCATTTCCTCCCTCCCTAGCCACATCTGCTGCTCAGCGCGCTCCATTATGTGTTCTGAGCACACCAAGCAGATGATCGGCTTGGAGATGCTGTTTCATCAGTGGATGTGTGACTAACAGATGGGCTCCTATGAGGGGGGATTTTGGCACGGCATCTGCAAGCCTGGGACCAAGATTAAAAACAGTGACAATACATGAGTTTATTCACATGGACAGCCATCATGAAAGAAAGCTTCCTGCACCAAAGAGAAGCGCTGAGGACAAAGGCAACACTTTTTTTTTTTTTTGCCAGATATGGCTTCTTCATACTCAGAGGAACTTGCCAGCATTTCAGCCATCATGGAGGCGGGAGAGATGGTGGTGGTGGAGCTGCTAGCATTTCCCCTTCTGCACAAGCTAGCAAAGGTCACCCATGGACATCTGCCTTTCACGTGACTGGGCACAAACCACAGCCATATGTGTCTGTTTCTGCTCAGGAAGTTTGATATTAAATATTAATAGTTGTAGTGAGTATGCACGACCCTGATATTGGCACTATTACATCATTATGGGCAGAGTTCAATAGAGGAAAAAGGGCAGGATAGTCCCCTTTAAGATGCAAAGCTACTTAATAATAGTTATGGAGAGCAGGAGACTGAAACTGGGATGTCAGAGAGAGGCATACACAATGGAGTGGATCCTCAAACTGACAGCTAAACGTGAGGGGACAGATTCTGCTCTCACCCATGCACCCTAACTGAAGGTACTGGACAGGTGTACACAAAAGGACAATTTCCCCCAAAGTCTGGTAACTAAGCAGAGAAATGGACCAAGAGAAATGGATCAAGAGAAAGAGACAGCACTAATCGGGGTGGGGGGGTGAGAGAGAGAGCGAAAGCGAGCAACATGCAGAAGCAAAATGTGGAGCCAGGAGGCTGAGCAGTGTGGCTGACTTGTTCCTCTGCAGCCTGCATTGCCTTCCCATTCAATTCCGGGTGCAGTTCAAAGGGTCAGCTTTGACTTTTTCATTTTTTATTAGTATGGATCCTTGGTAGCCTAGGGATTGCCTCTCCCCTTGTACTCTTACTCCATGGATGAGATCAACCAGCAGCAGCCACTAGATCTGCAGGCAACGGCAGGCTCCTCACTTGGCCTGATAGACCACTGCCTGGTTGACTTTTAGGGCCCACCGGCAAGCCTATTCACTCAGGCTGTTGCTCAATGGGAGGGCTCACTTCTTACTTTGGAGTTTAGTGGCCATCATTTTATTTCAGTCTGAGTTGATGATGGTAAGTGGGTTTACATCTTTAATGTATGTGCTGATTCTAGCTTTTTCTAAGGTCCCTGCCACGGTGAAGGTAACTCAATATCTCTGTGTGTTGCCCTAGAGATCTGGAGCTATATGCAGTTACGTTGTTCTATGGAAACTGATTAGAATAAACAAGACTGTCTGAAGCCCACCTCCCCAGTTCCATCCAGGCCGGCTCCAGGCACCAGCCGAGCAAGCTGGTGCTTCGGGCGGCAGATTCCAAGGGGCGGCATTCTGCCCAAACTTTTTTTTTTTTTTTTTGCGCTTCGCCGCTTCTGCCGCCCCTGTAGGTTTTTTTTCTTTTGGTTTGCTGCTCCTGCCACCCTGTAGGGGATGGTGGCGCGGAGGAGGGGAGCTGCTGGGAGCAGTGCCAGGTCTGCAGCAAGCCCGGCATGGCAGCCCACGTCCTTCCCTGCCCACCCACCGGAGCGGCGCGGAGCCCTCCCAGCAGGTGGCGTGGCAGGAGGTGCCCCATGGCAAGCGCCCCACTTAAGGAAGCCCTGGCCGCCCCCCTTCTCTCCACCTGCACTCCGCTGCCTGAGGTCTGCAGGGCTGGGAGTCCCCCTGCACCCACGCTCCTGCTGCCCTGCAGGTATTTTTTCTTCTTTTTTGTTTTTTTCTTCCCTTCGCCGCTCCAGCCAGCTGGGTGGTTTGTTTCATGCACGCCCCCCCTTCACTGCTCCAGCCGGCAGATTTGTTTCACGTGCCCTCCCCCATCTTCGTTGCTTCGACCGGCCAGCAGGTTTCCAGGAATTCATGCCCCCTCCTTTGCTGCTCCAGCTGGGTGGCAGGTTGGTTTTCCGCTCCCTTTGCTCTTTCAGCCGCTGCGCAGGTTTTTTTTTTGTTTTTTTTGTTTTTTGCGCTTGGGGTGGCAAAAAAGCCAGAGCCGGCCCCGATTCCACCCTGCTCCTTCATCGCTGGCTCTGGCTTGGAACATCTTGGCTAACAGCCTGGAAGGTGGGGTGGGGGCTACTAGGAAAAAGTGTGGGATAAACTCCATCAAGATCTACTCATTCAAGTATTCAATTCAAAGAGGGAGGCCAGGAAACTTCCTAAAGGAGACCTACATAATAATCCCAGAATGACTGTGAACAAGGGAAAGGAGCGTGACAGCAGCTGGAGCGTGATCCTGGAACAGCACAAGAGAAGGGGGAAAGGATTTGATGAATAAAATATTAAATCAGCCATTTTTTATGTGGAAACATGGAATGCTGTGGATTGCTGTTTCCTGTTGGTTTAACAAGCTAACTGGCCTGGTTCCCCTGTGGATTCTCCTCCATCCCCTGCCTGCAATAATTATGTCAGGCACTTGACTGCTTGCAGGAGCAATTAGGCTGGGCAAGGAGGAGAAGGGAGGAAGAAGAGGACGGGAGGTAGAGGATGGACAAAACCAGGCAGAAGACCCTCCCCAGCTACAACACTTACATGCAGGGCTGTCCAGAGGTTCCACGGCAAGGAACTAGGGACTGGGGTGCAGGTGGGAAACACTAGCCTCTGGCTTCTGTGTGATAAAGAGAAATCCCAGACGGACAGAAAGAGACAGTCAGACAGCTGGAAATTAACCACAAAAGAGCTGCAATTGATGCCTCCACAGTCTACGGGGAGAAGAGTTGCCAGATGAAGTGTTTAATGGTTGGGCTGCTGCTGGTCCTTGTTAGGAACAGTCTGCTCTGTTGTCATCTATCTATCCATCTCCTTAGCTCCCTTTGCTACAGCCTCTGGGAAATGATTTCAAGCATCCTACTTTATTGCCAGTTGATTGGACACTTATCTAGCTGTTCCTCTTCGTTTTAGACACATACTGTAACTCTACACTGGCTTTTATATTGTCTTCCATCTATCTTAGACATTTCAATAGTGCCCATTACTGTAAGACGTGCGCATTGAGAGACAGCCTGTTTCACTATTACATTCCCTCCGTACCCTTAACCCCCAATGGAACAGACAAATCCCTAAATCTGGAGAGAGACACTTATTTGCACAGTGCAGAATTGCTTCCTTCAAAATATTTAGAAGTGTTTTATCTTCCTCAAGGGGAAGGATTGACTATGGCCAGATGGCACGGGGTGTGCTGTGCAACCTGTTCGTTTGCACCTCCCTGCTGACCTAGAGACCCGCAAGCTATGTCCCTGCACCTGAATGGCATTGTCTGCTAATGCACCCCAGTTCTTTGTTACCCTCTGGATTGGAAATTGCCAATCACACAGTATAATTTGGTGACACAGGGCCAGTGTTTCAGAAGAGCTTGGCTCCCATTTAGGCAGTTAAATAAGGGCCACATTTTCAGTACTGCTCAGCACGCAACAGCTTCTCTTGTGACACTCACAGCTAGATTTTTCAGAGTAGCTCAACACATTGTGTGCTGAAAATCTGGCTACTTATTCTGTGCTGTGATGGGGCATCTGCCCCACACAAGTTTGAAAGGGGTTAAGGTGGCCAGGCAGGCCAATTAACTCCACTGGGTGCACCTGGAGGAGGAGTCAGGGAGCAAGCCACTAATTAGAAGTAGGTTTAGCTGGGCAGGAACAGGCAGGACCAGTATAAAGCCCAGGAGCAGTGAGCAGCAAGAGGGTTGCAGCTATTCTCTGAGTGGAGACTGGCAAACCTGGGGAGGGAAGCCAGATGAGCAGGAAGAAGCCCAGGGAAATGGCAGCAAGGGGTCAGACTGTGCAGAAACCTTGGCTGCTTGTTATAGGGTCCCTGGGCTGGAACTCAGTGTAGAGGCTGGGCCTGGGTTCACCTACCAGCCAGGGGGAGTGGCAAGGGTATTGGAGACCCCAGCCAGCTAGCAGGTCTGGAAAGACTGTGAATTCCCCAGAAGGGGAGGACATTCGTGAGCTGAATGGAGGGCCCTGCCACAGAGAAGAAACTGCAAACCCAGGAGTGAGTGGGGCAGCAGAGCAAGACAGGACAGGGGAAGACGCCGGAGAAAGCGCGCAAGCCTGGCAGAGGCACTACTAGGGGTGAGTGAACCCCATGACAGGTGCCTCAATGGAAACTGAGCCCTTTTGAAGATTCTGAATCTAGTGATCGAATGTCCACTAGAAATTAGGTTGAGAACAACAAGCTTCTTTCACCTGTCCAAAGACATTGGATTTGAAACTAAGTCTCCAGATGAAACCAACCTGGTAGCAGTAGCCTGCAGCACCAATGAAGGCCTAACCCTCTACCACACCCCCTGCCCCCGGCAACAAATACACAAAACCTTTCCCAAGTCAACTATTCACTTACTGTCCTTTTTGAAAATGTATCTTAGTGCCTGTGTCAAAAGCAGCAGTCAAAATAAGACCTAGATGATAACAAATGTACTGTTAATGACGTGGTTACTGTTAATAACTTTTTAATAAGCTCTTTATAGACAATTGATTTAGTAAAGCAAAACTCTGTTTGCAACCATTCAGCTCCCAAACAATTGCACAATGGGCAAGATGCTCTTGAGGAAAGGTTCCAGAGGCCTGGGCCAGATCCTAGTACTGATCCCCAACTGAAGCTCTTCTGCATGCTTTCATTACCACAATGCTACCTTGGGTAGCTACTGTCCAGCTCTGCACCACTGAAGAACAACACCGAGATACTAGCCAATATGGGAGAGAGATAATAGAGACAAATAGGGATACACATTTTAACTCCACTGAATACACCCTGGCCTTAATTTAGTCTTATACTTAGTGTCCAGAAATCAGGGTGACGGGTGCAATAGCAAAACCGATTAGATAGAATGGACAAGAACAGATTGAGTGATAAGGATGGATAGAGCGAGCACAGAGGACTGGTGCAAGAAAGTTTTGCACCCTAGGCGAAACTTCCACCTTGCGCCTCCTCAACCCTGCGGCAGCTCCCCCCCACCCCCCTGAGGTGTCCCCCCGTGGCAGCTCCCCCCACTTCCCTGAGGCTCCCCTGTCTGGGGAGCTGTGCAGCACCTCCCCACCCC